>NW_024041282.1:0-31214 GCF_014851395.1 Micropterus salmoides
GTTTTATTTCCTTTAATCTGCCTTCTTTGCACATTTTCATCTATTAATGCTCTTTCACATTTGATATTTGTCTGGAAACTCAGTCTGTTTGGAACTGTACTGAAAACCAAAATAAAATGGAGGCAAACTGAAAGCACACACTTGTCATCTGAATCCCTCTGACATGGGAATAAACTGCATTCTGACAAACATTGATATTAAGATGGAAGTCTGGATCTTTACCATATGATGATGAGCCAATTCAAGTTAGCTGGCAATGACAACACATTGTTTTTAAGCAATTAACAAACACTGTGTTTGTGTGAACACCCGTGTGTTAATGTGCATTTTAAAGTGTGTTTGTGTGTAGTCAAGTGTGTTTGTGCAGCACTGCTGCTCTGTGCCTTGCTAAAGAAGTAAAAATGACTCGTCTTGAAAGGGAATTTCTCTTTTACTACCATGCCAAGTCCCACCCCTCTGATTCAGCACTCTCACTCAGAGGTTTAAATGGCATTCAATCAGAGACTAATGCAGCCAAAAATGTTTATATTAGCTTGCATTAGGAAATCTGTCTTATGACATAATTATATAGATAGGACCATGGAAAATGACACAGTGAGTGCAGGATGTGGTGGGTGGTGAGAGAACATGTGAAGCTCCTCAAACAGATAGAAATCATTACAATGATCCGTATTTTTCCTGCAGATATTCAAATTGACAGAGGAACATCGACTAAATCTCATCTGATGTGCTCGGCTTAAGAATAGTTAGTGGCTTTCTTACCATGATAATCTCTCTTCAAAATAAATTCTTAATGTTCCACCTATCTACAATCTAAAAAACAACTGACAGCTGCTGATACCACCAACATTTCTGGAAAAGGAAAATGGATGTGACAGCCATGAAGTCTGTGAGTAGTTAGCCTACTATGGTCTTGTGCACGGAGTTGAATCTGCCGATCTCTGCAGCTGCCTCATTTGTATTGGGCAGAGAGCATGTTGTGCATAAGGCATAGACAAACCCCCTAGAGTACCACCAGCTGTACACGACATATGCCTCGTGTTACATACACAACATGGATCTGAAAAAAACACACTTTCTTTTGGAAGATAAAATTTGCAACGGGTCGTGAGTGCGCATTAACTTACTTGTCAGTCATTTTTAAACCCCTCAAGTGGATTGTCATGGTTTTATCTCCAGGCTGTTTCTGTCTTCATGTACTTTTGGCAGCGTGGTGGCTCAGTGGTTAGCACTATTGGCCCACCATAAGGTTAGGTTAGAAACTCTGTGGTCCACATTATGAGCTACTTCATTTCTACGTGGGTTTTCTCCAGTTGCCCTCAGAACTGAGTTGGTCCCTGGGTGCTGGACTACTGCAAAGATCAGGTCAAAAATGGTGAATTTATTTCCCTGCATGCATCAACAATCTTATCTTCCAGGATGTGGATTTATGTTATGTTAAAAATAACATGTAAATGTATGGACATCTTCGATATGTCAGTGTAATTCTTCCAAGGGGTCCATTAAAAACAAAACACATGACAGTGTGTTCTGTAGCTCACAGCTAAAACCTTGTTAAAACCTGTTATCCATTTCTGTATTTAGAGAAAAACATCTCCTACTCACTTCTCTGAAAGGCCATTCCTGTAATGCATTTCCTTACCATATTATCATAATGTTCTGTGATAATGACACATCTCAAACAATAGTAATGGTAGTCATAAATACTTTGAGTAGTCGCACAGCAGTGAGGAGTCGGGTTCGATATTTGAGTTTTATTAATTTGCACAAGTTAAAATCAAAGGAAAAAACACACAGTATCTTTCAGGGAGGGTAAAAAATATGTCATTATCTGCATCTAAATTATATAAGACAGTGTTTACACTGTCAAAGATAAACATAGGTTTCAGCATTAAAAAGAAAAGAAAGTCAGCCATGTTAGCCACTCTGTGAGGCTGTACCTAGGCACAGTGACACTTTGAGCTAAATGCAAACATCAGTATGGTCAAAATGACGCTAAAATACTGATATTAAGCAGGTGGGATGTTTATCATGTTTGCCATCTTAGTTTAGCTTGTTAGCATGCTAAATTGTGCTAATTAGCACTAAGTATATTGTACAGTCTCTGAATTGTATCTTGTACATAAAAGTGGTGTTGCTGATGCTCGTTCTACCAGCTCAGTTCCTTCAGTGGCAGCAGCTGAAAAACAGCCCAGTTACCCTCAAGAGGAAAACTGTTTTATTAATTGAAGATACTTAGGAAAAGTTCAGGCTGCTCTGCTGGAAAATAATCACATCTACATCTGCAGTGTTATATAATAGAAAATCCAATGACATGCAAATATATCACTGATTAGAATATTTACAAATATTGTTGCATTTTATATTCAGACGAAGTTCAAGGAGAGGTCACTGTGTTTGAGCATCCCACACCCTGCCAGCTGCCTTCCACTGATGTTGAATTTGGCTAACATCCATCACTTAATATTTTCATTAGAATAATAGCTTGAGAATAGTTGGAGTTCATCACAACTTCCAAACAAAAGTAATTTTTTCCACATCTGACTGTTTACATTAGGAGAAAGAACTTGAATTCCATCATAGCTTCTGCTGGATTTATTCACACACTTCTGTGTTAGTAACAACAGGTGTTGTAGTAGTGAAATCAGTTGTATTGTAGCTGCAGTAATGGCACTAATAGAAACACGAGCAAGAGTAGTGTTCAACTGAAATTTCTTATTGCATTTTCATAAGTATGCAATGTTGTGCTACAGCAGCTAAGATCTGTGGATAAAAACTAATGAGTCCGCTTGGGCTACATATCTGGAGCCGTCCTCTCTTGCACCAGCTGGTAGATGTAATTAATATGTAAAGAAACCTGTTCGTGGCATAACATGATCGCCGTCCTGTCAAAAAATGAAATAAATAAACATTTTTAGCCCCAAACTGTCTGCCTCTTGAGCTGAGGAGAAACACTAAAGTGAAACAGGAAATACAGTCAGAGCTTCACATTCACTTTTGTCCACTGTATTTTTTCAAGCATTTGTCATGTCTGTGTCATTCCATTCATTTATTCACATGGATTAGATAAATATTAATAAAATACATTTTTATTCTTGTTTGCCTTTGGCAGCGCTTTCTGTAATGCTCTTTCTTGACGTGTATTTCTGTTTCTATTTCTGACTTCCAAATCACTACTTCCTACATTCAGAGTGGTAATATATTTAATAAACATAGTCACCTTTTCTTTGGTACAGATAAAATCTCATCTTATTAGTTCATTTAATTTATTCACATTATGTTATGAGAGAGCCATACCAGAGTCCCAATAAATGAGTTTAGTTACTGGATCCTCCAAAGGTAAGACAGTAAAGCTTCACTCTAAATGTCAGCTGAAAAGGATGAAACCTGGAAACCTGCAGCCGAAGTCAACAGGTTTCAGAGGTGTCAAGCATAACACACCCAACAGGATAAATGAAATATTCACTGATTTCATGCTCTGCTAGCTAAAACAAACATGCCTGTGCTAAATGTACAGCCAAAAGTAAAGGAACTGATCAAAAGTGCAGAGATTCAATCAGGTTAAAAGAAATCATCAAATAATTAACACTTTAATTCCTCTAATTCATGCATAAACTTGTGCAGACTCTTGGAGCTGGTTAGGTTAACATGGTGTCTTTGCTGGCACTTCCAAAGGCCAGCCAATGAGAAGCTGAGCCTGGCACAACTTCCTGCAGAAATCTTGCTTTGAATGCCAGAGGAACATGATGGGAGGTGGATGCCTGCGAAGTGTGCCAGAGGGGAAGAGAGAAGATATACCTGGCACGGGAGCTGAGAGCAACTCTTTGTCTCCACTCACTGCTCTCTGTTGCTGTTTAAATCTGAAGATGAACAGGTGCTGAGTTGCACCGGGTGGTTTTGGAGCAAATCTGGGCAAATATCAAGGGACACACACGCAAAGGCACATGCACGCACATGCATCTATGCATACACACAGTACTCCTCAGAGTATTCATTATTTTTAAGGTATATTTTTCCAGGCCAGTTTTATATGTGTGATACAGTTTCCTTTGCTTCCATTTCATTTGCACTCTGCCTCAAACTATCTCTCTGTCTGATAGACCTGTTTCATTTTAAAACCCATAAAGCTACTGTCATGGCCATTGTAGAGGTCCCCATGATGCATCTGTCCTGCATTCACACTGCAGAGACCACTGCAGTCAACTCTCAAATCATGTTTATGTAGAACTGGCTCAAGGGGAGTCTCTCTCTCTCTCCATATGTATGGAGAGAGACAGAGAGGGAGAGAGAGAGAGAGAGAGAGAGAGAGAGAGAGAGATACACAATGTCTACACAGGCTGCTTATAGAGAAAGCAGCATGATATCTGAGCAGCAACAGCAGCTGTTAGTGTTAGCACAGGATGCATTCAGGACAGTACTGCTGTGTAGGTCACCTGCGTTTTGGCAGCGCTACACAGTCGCTGTAGTTACATTTGTAAAACAGAAGAAAATAGAGTTATTATTATTTTTATTAATATTTAGCTGATTAACAATAACAAATACAGCTGTGACCTAATTTTTGTGGCAATTTCTGTAGCTATTTTTTATGGATGAGGCAATTTTTCTGGCTCTGGAATAAGAAGAGTGACACCCCGATTATTATCTCACCTGCAAAGCTCTGATCATTCTGTTCTTTTCCCAAATGGGGAAACAGCCAGACACAACACCAGACCTATTGATATCTTTGAAAAAATCCAACTTTTTCATAGAGCGACTCAGAGGTCTGGATCCATCTAGCCATGCATAGTTTAAGTTTTGTGAGCCTAGGTTTTAACAAATGCCCCACCCTATTGCCACCACCCCAGAAGGATGGAGGTAAATTCTTTTTCAGTGAAGTCAGAATCTCATTTGGAACTCAACACAATTGCCTTGTGCTGAATATGAACTATTTCTACAATAAAATGTAGAAAAGTAGATGCTTACTGGAATATTTGTTGTAAAGACATACTACTGCTACTACTGAGTTTTCACAAACAAAATTATATCAAAACTATCTACATGGTATACCAGTAGTGAGTGGTTTTGATTCAGGATCATATGAATGTGTCTGTAATATATTCTGTTACAGTTACTACTGTAGCTATATTATGACTACTGTTACTAATACTACTACAAGTGCTTTTGCTGCTACAACTGCTACCATTGCTGCTGCTGTTGTTGCAGTTCAATTCAAACTTTATTTACACTTGGAACAGGATCCCTCTTTTACAAGAGTGCAGAATTGACATTAATAACAAATTTGGAAGATTGGATAACCAGTAGTGAAATAAAAAATATGTATACATGAACACAAAACATATACACAATGGTGGTGATGGCGCATAGATAAGATGCTTGCCTTTGGTGTGGGAGACCCGGGTTAGATTCCCACTGTGAGACATCAACCATTGTGTCTCTGAGCAAGACAATTAACCCCTAGTTGCTCCACAGGCGTACTACCTCTGACATGTATAGCAATTGTAAGTCGCTTTGGATAAAAGCATCAGCTAAAATGAATAAATGTACACACATATATATATAAAAATCTGTTAGTATTTAGGAGTGTCAATGTGCTAGCTAAAATTAGTATCTTGATTGAAACACTAACACTCCAACACGAACAATGGGCCCTTTGAGAATGTAAATTATTATTTTAATGTTGTAAGTTGTATAATTATCTAATGGACTCCGCCTTTCTAGACTTCCGACCGCTCAAAGTGCTTTACCATGCATGCAAGGTACCAAATGCTCATCACAAAGGACCTAACATCCACACACACACACACACACCCATGGCACAGCCATTGGTTCAGTGTCTTGCCGAAGCAGACATGCAGACTGGAGGAACAGGGGATCGAAAAGCCTTCTGATTAGTAGACAACTTGCTCTACCTCCTGATTCATAGCTGTCTCACACAGTTCATTACTTTAAACTGTAACAAAAACACATATATACAACACATCACATGTTAATACTATATTGTATACTTATCATTTTGTGACATCCTTACATAAGGTGTGAAACTGGGTTTAGATCTGGTGACTGTAAATGGAGTATCATTTTATTCATACTCATTAAATACAGATGCTTGGTTGGGTGTTACTCCACTGCTTCATTCAGGTTTTTCCTTTAACGTGTCCCTCGTCTGTATATTATCCTGATTTTGGACATCATCTCAAATGATCAATCCCAAACATAATATCGCTCATTAATGCATTACCATACAGCATGCGCCTTCATTTGAGGAATGACGCATTACAGATTCACTTGCCGTAATTATTTTTATATCTACTGAGTTAGAGGCATAAATATGTAGGATTTAATGCCTGGAAACCAAGTTGATGTGTAAATCAATACTTTCAGTGCGATTTTGAACTTAAATCTCTGGGTGTGTTGTCTGGACCATAAATTTCATTGTGTAGGGAGCCATTTATGCACATTTACATGGAGACAGGATGTTGACTGCAGGATTGCAGAGTTACTGAGTGCCACGATGGGGAAATTTTGAGAGAGGCAAAGCACTAAAGAGTTCACAACCACATCCACATTAGGTCATAAATCTTTCTCAACTGAATAAGCACTCTTTTTATTCCTCTTCCAAATTCATCATGGCTCCCCCTCTGTGTCTCTCTCTGTGCCTTTTCTCTCCTCTGTCTAAATGTCTCCCTCTCGTTCTCTCTTACTTTTTAGTGTCTTTATCGGATAATGAGAGTGATGACAGTAAAAGTTTCATCATCAGCCTCCATCCTATTAGGCTGTTATTGGATCATGTTTGTTTCGGTCTTAAGGAGAGAAGAAAGCAGAGCTAAGCCCCATAGCAAGACACAATATGAGACACGCTGTCAGGTTTTGTCTCAGCTTTGTCACTCACAACAAGTTAGTATTTAGCTCATCATTGACAGTCCACACATAAGCATTATTATGTATGCAAAAATAAGCAGCCATTCCGCTACTTGTTAGGTGGAAATGACAGGGGAGTGTGTCTAAATAACAAATTGATGCGGTTTACGTGCTCTAACTGGCAATCCAAAGTCGAAAGAATTTGGGGTTTTCTTTTCTTCTCACTTTCCTAATGTCATTGCCCAACAGATGCTTCAGACTAATTATTCAGCTAGAAAATGTTGCCTCAAAAATGTCATCTGCTAGCTCTTCAGCCAAATATTTGTTCATTTTCCTGCCCTAATTAAATAAAATAATGAACCCAGTTGAAATATAGCACCATCAGGATGAATGATTTCCCCATTTAGTAGAACACTAAGTGGCCAAAGATTAAATGACTTTTGGACCACTTTCTTGCATAGTCAAACACGGAGAACACAAATGTGAATTATGAGCAACAGTACAATTATATTAAGTAACAGAAAGGTTAACTAATTCAATTTAAAGTGGAATAAATCATGTCCCACACTAGTATCAAGCCTGTCATCAAGAATAGAAGTCGGCCTTGGTTAATTTGGTAATGCCTCTAAATTACTTGCTATATCAGACTGATGACATATACAGCCCTGTCCACAGAGCCGGTGACAAATTGTCCGCTTCCATCAGACTGCCTCTGATCAAACAGATCGATTTGGAAAATATCACCGCAGCCTCAGGATCTTCAAAATTGAGAGGAAGTGTCAACAAAGCTGAGCGAAGAAAGAAATTTCACAAACACTGGCACCTGATGTCGGAATCGAGAAAAACAAAATCAATACTCTGACCCCAAGAGGGGCCACTGGCGTGTATGTGAAATACCAAATAACAATCACCTTTACAAGGCTCCTAGAGGCTCATGATAGCATTATTTGAGCGGAAACAACACATTACAGACCTGGGGTTATGGATGTTGTCTGCTTGTTTTGTGGTCAGTTTGCAGAACTAATGGTGTTTGCAGTTCAATACTAGAGAGAATGAAATGGCCTCATCTGTTTGTCCTTTCTTTCTGACAGTGCTCCGCTTTGAAGGCTGGTTCAGCTCAATCAAGACCTTTGTGAAACATCGTCAAGTCAACATCAGAACATGGTTTTATGTTGTTTTTTTTAAAATGCTTCAGTGCGCTGTCGATGTCCACCCACTTTCCGGTTAATTTGGTTGGATTCTACTCGGATGTTTGATTTTTGATCTTGACCTATTCTCTGTCAGTCATGTTCCATATTGCCACTCACTAGTGAATGTAGAAATAGTGATTAACTGGCTGCTGGCACTGAGCTGTCATCCTGGTTTCTTAAATATAACCATAACTGCATTAAAGAAGAATTATTAATATACATATACAATCATTGCTTGCTGCTCCTTCATTTTACATTTTGTTATACCAACCCAAGCAGCTGTTATGCTGCTCGCACTGAAAATAAATAACCTTTTAGCTGTGGGATTTACTCAAACAGAAAACTTTGACAGGTATGATTGTGTTTATGTCAGCAAACACTTTGCACCTTGTCATACGCAGGACACAGCCGAGGAAATAATAAATGAATGTACGGTAAGAAAATAGGATGGGCGGAAAGATATGCTGTGATGTGCATCTAAGAGAAACAGCAGCAGGTTACCAGCGCAATATGATGTTATCAACAACAAATGCAATCAAGCTAATTAAGGTCCATGTTTGCAGCAAGTGTTTTCAAGCAGACTATTACTGCAATTTTCCTCCGGCTTGTTTTGTAGAAGAACCTTAACCTCTGCCTTCAATTTACATTTGCTTAAAATCAGAGTGAGGTTCTATTTTGCCACTGTTTAATTGTTGCAGTTAGTTATAGCAGAGCAGTGCTTTTTGTGCAAATCTGTATGTGGGTCGTGGGGGAAGGTACATTTTCTTCTGTTCATTGACCTTGAATGTGAAGGGTGATACTGACAATTGCCTTCTGTTGTTTTCTGAAACAAATTTTTACCACAGATGAGAGAAAAAAAAAAAAACACTTTTCAAGATAATTCAGAAGTCTCATAGACAATGACAAACACACACCGTGGCAGATGCTTGTGTCAAGCTTTGGACTGCTGTTGCTCGCAGATGTGTCCACTGAAGCGTCGTATGAGTCGAGCTGGAAACCATGACTGAGACTAAAAAAGGTATTGACCCTTGACAACGTCTAGTCAGCTCAAAGCAAAATGTGTTTAAACGCTGAGTGAACCTGAAAGAGAAAGTCTGGAACTCATGCAGTCCAACAATGAGGCTCATTCTGTTTCTGTTCAGTAGAGAGATGTCTGGGCTACTGGGCCCTACCTGCCAATTCTCCTCTGACTCCAGCGATCTGAAATTACAGTAAAAGGGAAAACCAGGAGGCGTGTCTTCGGATGTTCAAGAATTACAGTCTCACCACATGTCCTTTTCATATCTGTGCTGAACGCTCTGACAGCACACAGAGGACAGGCTATATTTGAAATTAGGACTAGTCTGCAGGCAACAGTCCTATTTCTGTTAGGGGTTTTTTTGGTGTAAAAGAGGGAGTAGTCAGTCATTCTCAGAGTTCACTCCTCTTGGGTCAAGGGCTTGGAAAGTTCAGGAACTCTAGATTAAATAGAAGCACCCATGGTTATTCATCTGATTTTCCTATAAATGCTGCTAAATGAACGGAGAGATCCTCTTTGGAGTGAGAGCCTGCCTAGGTAAGAATAGTTAACATTTAGATAATTTCAAAATGTATTGTCAAGACTTAAAAGCAACCTTTGTGTCTGCATTATTATCAAAAGTAGTATTTAAGTAAAGTTCTACTATCATGAAACTTGCATTTTATCATAAACAGTTAGACAGGCTCAGGATCAAACAAAGAAACTCCTTCTGATTTAGACAGAGGCACAAGTTTGGGCTCAGCTCATGTGAACAGACATAAGTTCAGGCATGGATAGACAAGTAAGGTTTTAGTAGAAAGACAGCCCAGCTTATGCAGAGAGACAGGTTTAAGGCCGTTATGAGTTCAGACTCGGGTTGAGAGTCAAGCTTAGACTGGTAAGCAGAAACACATCCATGCTTAGACAGAGAAACAGGTTCAGGCTCAGCTCAGATAGGAAAACAGGCTGAAGCTCAGACAGAGAGACAGATTCAGGCACAGGAAGAAATATATAAGGCTCAGGCACAGTTGGGGTGGAAGAACCAAGTAACTTCTGTCAGCTACTTGGACGGAATTTTGACCATTGTCCTATTCAACTTGACATTTTGACACCAAAACATTGTTAAAATAGTTTGAGCAATACCAGGGAGTTCAATTCAATTCAATTTTATTTATATAGCGCCAAATCACAACAGTTATCTCACAGCGCTTTTCATAAAAGAGCAGGTCCAGACCGTACTCTATGATGTTATTTACAGAAGCCCAACAGTTCCCACCAAGAGCAAGCACTAGGCGACAGAGGCAAGGAAAAACTTCCTTTAAGAGGCAGAAACCTTGAGCAGAACCATGGCTCAGGGTGGGCGGCCATCTGCCTCGACCGGTTGGGGGTGAGAGAGAGAGGGAGAGAGATAGAGAGAGGGGGAGAGAGAGTGAGAGAGAGAGAGCAGGAGAGGAAAAGAGAGAAAAAGAGGGGATGGAAGGAGAGAGAGAGGGGAGGGAGGCAGCCTACACAATATACACAATATCCACACACAGAGGTACAGACAGTAAAGGTGATGTTGCTATAGACTAAATGAAAAATGTTACAGATATGTACAGTAGTGTTAATGATAACAATCGTAATGTTAATGATTATAATAACAATAATAATAATAGGACTAGTAACAATAGTCGTTGCAGCAGAGGGTGTCGAGCAGGAACACGGGGGCAGCAGGTGACCCGCAACCACAGATCCAGACTCCACAGCTCCAGAGCCAGAAAACCTGCAGGAAGTGATAGGGGAGAGAGGAGAGGGACGAGAAAGCACAAGACTACCGGAAAGGGGAGAAGTTGTGTTAGTAACATGCAATAATGGGATGAGGTTGCATACAGAGGGAAAGAAAGTAGAGGAGAGAGGAGCTCAGTGCATCATAGGAAATCCCCCGGCAGTCTAGGCCTATAGCAGCATAACTAAGGGATGGTTCAGGACTCACCTGAGCCAGCCCTAACTATAAGCTTTATCAAAGAGAAAAGTCTTTAGCCTACTCTTAAATGTGGAGATGGTGTCTGCCTCCTGAACCCAAACTGGAACCTGATTCCACAGGAGAGGAGCTTGATGGCTGAACGCTCTGGCTCCTAGTCTACTTTTGGAGACTCTAGGAACCACAAGTAACCCTGCATTCTGGGAGCGCAGTGCTCTGGTGGGGTAGTAAGGTACCAAGAGCTCTTTAAGATAAGATGGTGCCTGACGAAGAGCTTTGTAGGTAAGAAGAATGATTTTAAATTCTATTCTGGATTTTACTGGAAACCAATGCAAAGAAGGTAAAACAGGAGAAATATGATCTCTTTGAGAGTTGAGAGCTTAATTAAATTAAATTAATTAATTAGACAGGGTGTGACACAGTCCTGCGTCACTAAAGACCCCAGATATGCATTAAAGGGTTAAGGGTTAAACAGAAAGATGGCCTCAATCTCAGGCATGGAAACATGTTCAGGCACGGCTGAAGTTTAAATACAGGTTCAGTCTCAGGCAAAGAAGTGGATTCAGGCTCAGGCTGAGGAAAGAGGTTTAGGTTTATCTGATATTTAAAATACCATTTTTGGTTGATTCTAAAAATGTACAAACTTTATCTTAAAAACTAGTCTTAGAGTTCATTTCAAATGTAAAAACAATTTTAAAATGCAGAAGAGAAGATGACACAAGTAGAGAGTAAAGATGAGCCCAGGAAACTATAGATTACAGTAGGTTCATTATGGCGAGGAGACAAAAGTAGGCGCAAAAAAGCCATAGGAACCCATTGAGAGTCACTCCATTGTTCATTGTTATTCCCGGGAGAGCTGCCATGGAGTCATATCTCAGCCACCCTGATTGAAATGAGAGGTGATGACACAGGAGTATTGATTCTCAACATATCTGCATTTTCCTAAAGGAGAGGTCCCACTTTATTGATTGACCCTGCACCTCAGGGATAATGTTAAGCGATGTACAGTCGTCACGATTGAACCCATCTCGCAGCATAAAATCTTACCAATAAAGAGACAGCAATTACTGACTAAGCAGTATTCAAATCAGACTGCTTTAGACTAAGCTGCTGTCAAAAATGATTCTCATGTCAGGAAAGTGCTGACAGAATTTTCCCAAATTATATGGCTACTCTTAATGCATGAGTCTCTGTATTTATAGTATAACGTATTAACATGTTGAGTTTTACTAGTGCAGTACGGGATGGATTGGAATCAAGGAGAAGGGAGCTTTAATATGCCCTAAGGGCCTCAGTATGCCCCAAATGAAGTGCTTGTAGGATTGTCCCCTCCTCCCCCATTGTTCTGACGTCGAAATTGGGGTAGCTGCATTCAACAATCGCCCACTTAAAGCATTGACTGGCCAGGTATATGGAGGTGTAAGGCAGGGTTTGAGGTAGGCAGGGTGTGCTTCACACACCTACAGTGTTCTTGGACAGAGATCGGGGAGGCACATATTTGGTTAGAATTGGGTAACAAAAGGACTTTGTGTATGTAAGTGTATATAATCGATATTTGTATTAAAAAAAAGGTACTAAATGAGAATGTGAAAACAATGTGGAAATGTGAACTAACAGAGAATTATAACTTGTATCTGCAGCTCCCCTCTGCTTTATAGAGTTTTAACGCAAGTTACAGCTCATTGTGTGAACTGTCTGGCCCACAACTTTACTGTTGTTGAATCATTGTGACCACTCTCATAGCTTCGTTTTCAGCCATAGCAGGCAGCTGTTCCCCCCCGACATGGAGAGAACTCTGTTGTGAAGTTTGCAGATGACATCACCATCATCGGCCGGATTTCACACAAAGATTAAACTTCATATCGGGAGGAAATTCATAATCTTAGAGTGGTGCTCAGAAAACATCCTACGGCTCAACGTCATTAAAACTAAGGAGCTGATTGTTGATTTTAAAAGGAGGACTCCTGTCTACATTGGTGGTGCTAAGGTGGAGCAGGTGAATAGTTTCAGGTTCCTGGGAATCAGCATCACAGAGAACCTGACATGGTCATCTCAAATCGCCATGCTGGTGAAGAATGTATTTCCTGTATTTCTTAAGGAAGCTTAAATTAGGCCAAATTCCAACGCCAAGTTCTTGACAGCTTTTACAGAGGAGCAATAGAAAGCATCCTGACTGGAAACATCACAAACTGGCATGGGATGTGCACGGCCCTAGACCGGAGGGTTCTGCAGCGGAAAATTAAAACTGCTCAGAAGATCATTGGTACCCATCTCCCGAGCATCAGTGATATCGGTGAGGTGACGTGCCTACGCAGAACCCAAAGGACACTAAAGGATAGTAACCCACTCAGCCACAGCCTGTTCACCCTGCTGCCTTCTGGGAAGAGATATAGAGGTTTCTCTTGCCACACCACCAGACTGCAGAGCAGGTTTTTCCCTCAAGCTATCACTCTTAAACTCTAATTCATCCTCAGCACTGCTCCAGTGATTATAGTTTATTTCTGTTTACCATTTTCATAATTGATGCTGTATTAATGTATATTGTCTGCTATGTAGCAGAAGGGAGTTACAAAATTTAATTTCACTCTATAACTTTAAACCTACCTACCTACCTACCTACCTACCTAACTTGTCTCCTCCAAGTGACCAATAAATTCATATTTTGCAGGTTTGAGGTTAGGGATTAATAATGGTTTCAATTTAGTACTACCCCCTAATAGTGAACTAAACCATTAGTCGATAAGAACAGTCTTAGTCAACCAACTTTTCAATAGTCATTTAGTTGCAGAAAAAAGCCCTCAAACTTGGGATCATTTGGGATCTGAGCCTTGTCACAGGATGAAAGTATTGGGGGCCTTCCAGTGAACATGGCCAGGCACCAAACACAGCCTCTGAGTCTGACAAAGGCCAGTTTAAAGAAGATACAGTACAGAGGTCATATAGAGTGGCACTGATAAGGACCATGACAACAAAGTGATTGAGTTGTTGATTGTATTGCTGATGTGTGAAGTTGTTTCCACATCTGTATTTTGTGTTATTGTAATTTACATTATTTTGCCGAATTGGTGATGCAAATTGCTTTAGTTTTTTTTGTTGCTGTAAAAGAACTAAAACCAAAAACTTATTGGTTAAGTGAACTACAGAGAAAGTGAAACGAAAACTCTTAAAACAGGCCTTACTAAGATAAAATGAGAACTTAGAGCTGAGTTAACTTAATTAGAAAATTAGGAACTAAATAACAACTTAAAGGATCCTAAGTTGGAAATTATTTTGAGCGCAACCAAGTTTAACCCAAACCAAAGAGAGGTAAAAAAAATTAAATAAAAAATAGGAGGATTAACACATTTCCTGAGATCTGGGCATTATTGGAATTTAGGTGAAATTGTCATACTGCCGCAAGCAGGGAGGTGACAGTTGGTGTGTTGTGTGCTTGTGTTTGAGTTTATTTTGTCCTTTTTGAGCGTATGAGAGGTGCTTGGTGGGTTTTGGTTTTGTCTGTCTGTGTGTGATCTCTGTCTCTCTCTCCCTTTCACTTGTCCTTTCCTCCCTCTCCCTCAGGGCAGAGCTGTGGGCTGCACCACTGGGCGGATCTCCCCAGCTGCAGGCAATGTGCTCCTCACACACCTGTCTCCTGTCATCATCAGGACTGGCTTTTAAAACCTGCCACCTCCTCAGTTCCCCACCGGATTATTAAATCTAGTTTTTAGGGACACTATGACCAGCTTAACCTGCCTCCTGTTACGCTGTACCTGCTTTTGACTCTGTTTCCCTGAGCCCTGCTTTAGTGTTTTTGGAGACCCTGCTCTGCTCTCGTACCACTCTGTCACAGAGAACGCCTGGCTGGAGATTTCTCCCCCACAGACTCACTTTTCTGTTAGCCCTGTTACCTGCCTGGCCTGGCCTCGCACTTACCTGCCACCCCACGGCACACCGGAGGAACCTTACCCCTGAGCTCTGTTCTTGTCTGCATCTGGGTTCTGAGCCACAAAATCCCTGACAGAAATATTTCCAAGAAATAGAGTACATGTTTTTTGTATGTATATGTTGTGTGTAACTTGGTGCCAAACTGTGTATGTCTACTACTAATTTATTTACATACATACATACCTACCTACCCGGCAGTTCAAGCTTACTACTTGGTCTGTGGTCCGTTTATTACTGAGGTCTACTTATAAACCGCTCCTCCAAACCTAGACTCTGGTCCAAGCAATCTTCAATATATACACGTGTTACAAACGAGACTTCTGTGTTGTTCTACTCAGTTGGAATAAATAAACATAATGTTCAGTCTCCTTGTTGGTTATTCTGACACATCAGAATCATTACCATTTTTTTCCATTAAAGATTCACTGTGTAAGTTTTTTTAGTGATATCTAGGGGTGAGGATTGCGATCCATCCTCCCCTATCTAAGCGAGTAGTATAGCTACGGTGCAGGACAAAGATGTCATCTATGAGATAGCAGAGAGTTGCCAGCCAAGAAATCAGGTTTCTTTAGATAGATATATTAAATTATATTTACTTAATTATTCAGTAAAACCATGTGTTTTTTTTTGAATAATATATTATTACATAAATATTATTATTACAGCCACATTAAGAAATTAAGTGTTACATGATTTCTCATACTCCTGCAATAAAGTATTTTACAACTTGGGAAGTAAATGAAGAACATCTCAAAACTCAAATCACATCTAGAGCTTCAAGTATGACCACTGACGGATAACAGGACAATGTAAGCTCACTGTTTCTGCACCACAGTCCATTATAAACCACATAATACATGAAGTTTACAAAGGTATTGGCTGGTGAGGATCAAGGCTCCTCTTGCTTTGCTTAACACTAGAACCGCCAACGTGTAAAATTTACCCACAGCTGTTTTTTGATTGCAAGTAAGTCCCCCGGTCTTTGACTTTTCCTAAAAGAGTGTTATGTAGCACCCCCTATTGTTAAAAATTGTCAACATTAAGCCAGATTTAAATAATGGCCATTTATACCTATAAACGTCAGTGGGTAAAATTTACCCCAGTCATTTTCGCGCTATTCATTTTGCGTGTTTAGATAAACATTCTATGTTGCTATTGGCAACGCCTTTGTTTACTAGCTATAACAGCGTCATAAGTCATAGGCTGACATTCACTATGGACAAGAGAAAGATAATTATGAATGCAACTCCGGCATTACAGTTGTACAACGAATTGAGTGAACAAGAGTCCGATGGTGGGGAGGTTTCAGGACTGAGCGATGTGTCCTGGGTTGATTCAGCATCTGACGGATCATTATCTGACAGCAATCTAGAGCCTCCCCGAAAAGTGAGGCGGACCCATCCGCCCCATCCTCTGCTTGGGGATGGGCCTACTACTACAGCAATTGTAGAAGGAGGGAAAGAAAGAAAGAAGGTAGATCGGCTAGCCTGATAGTAGCTATATGCCTATGCTATTTCTCACTTCTACCTTCTGTGTTCCTATGTGTAGCCTAATTCAAACACACCCACACAGACACTGAACCACAGCCCAAACACCACACAGAGCCAGCAAGCGTGTATCTGGCCACAAATGTGTAACCTACAGGCTTATAGCCTATCATGTAGACTAGTCTCCCCTTTAGGATGAATAGGCTTACCTATTTGCGCGCTCCTTATGGCAGACTATACACATTTATGAAATAGACTTAGGCCTATTCTAAAGTAGGCTGCTCTTTCTCTCGTCCCTATTTAGTGTCTACCATGGAGCCGTCAGCAGCCCAGGAGATCGGGAAGATGGCACAGTGTGGACGGTCACTGAGTCTGACATGGGCACGGGGAGACAGCAAAGACAAAACATCCTGACAGAGTCTGCTGGCCCCACACCACACGCACAGTGCAATATTTGCGACAAAGTCACAGCATTTATGTGTCTGTGTGATGCCGTAATGTTCCAACACATATGTGAGTACACCATTGCCGAAGCCTGCAGATCAGGTGAAGGGAGTAGCACCTGGGATGTCTCTCCTGCGGAACTGAAGGCTTTTCTTGCGCTTTTGTATGTGAGGGGTGCGGGAAAAACATTGACAACGAAAGTTTCTGGTCAGAGCAATGCGGTAATTAATTTTTATCACCACTCTGTCCAGCAACAGGTTTCGAGAAATAATCCGCTACCTTCGCTTTGATCATAAGGAGACCCACCGCTGCTGTCTGACCACCGACAAATTTGCACACCTGAGGGAAGTGTGGGATTGGTTTGTAAAGAACTCTATTGCATGTTACAAGCCAGGATCAGACATTACTGTGGATGAACAACTGTTCCCGTCAAAAGCGAGATGCCCCTTCACCCAGTATATGCCCAACAAGCCAGACAAATTTGGGATGAAGTTTTGGCTGGCAGCCGATGTTGACAGCAAGTACATGCTAAATGGTTTCCCATACTTGGGAAAAGATGAAAGCAGGCCAGCCACACAACGCCTGGGAGAGAATGTCACCACCGACAATTTTTTCACCTCTGTCCCACTGGCCAATACGCTTCTCTCCAAAACGACCAGCCTGGTGGGCACCATCAACAGGAACAAGCGGGAGCTCTCACCTTCTGTGCGAGGGACAAATGAGCTGTTCAGCACCACCGTGCTAAAACATGACAAAATGGTCCTGTCCGTGTACCAATGTAAGCCACGGAGAAACATCAATATCCTCAGCACGCAACACCAGCATGTGGCCATCTCCTCGGACGTGAAGAGAAAGCCAGAGTACTCCGTGAAAAGTAATTATTATTATTATTATTATGTTAATTTATTAGGCTAATTATATGACTAATGTCTTTGCAGTTCCTTCAAGAGAGGTGTGTGTGCTCCCTTGTGTTTGCTGAACTAAAGAGAGAGTAGCCTAGTTTTTCACCACATTTAGCCTATTTTAGCAAATTAGATTTTCGTTTGGTAAAAATGTATTTTGAATTTTGGAATTGATTATAATTGCAAGGATACTGGGCAGCACGGTGGTCCAGTGGATAGCACTGTAGCCTCACAGCAAGAAGGTCACGAGTTCAAACCCCGATCGTCCCGGCCTTTCTGTGTGGAGTTTGCATGTTCTCCCCGTGTCTGTGTGGGTTCCTCCAAAATGGGAGTGGGGTTTCCCCCACCATCAAAAACATGTTAGGTACTCTAGTCAGTACCACTATTCCCTTGAGGGATGGGTTAAATGCAGAGAATGAATTTCACAACATGTATGTAGGTATCTTCTATTCTATTTTTGTTTGACCTTTAAACCTTTTATTTGCGTAATTGTCTGGATGCATGGCAGTCCGAAACAAACAAAGAATGAACACCTTTAGATGTAGGCCTAAACACTGTAATAGTCAATCTTTTTTTCAAATTTTCAATTTTTCAATTGTAGGTATACTGCTGCTTTTTTATTCAGACTCTCTCTCTGTCTCTGTGGCACACGTAGATGGCCCGTTGTTGCCTTTTACAACATGCTGGATCTTGCTGCCATCAATGCCTGTGTGCTGTACCGGAGCTGCATGAATGACAACATCCCCAGAAGGGACTTCATTCTTCAGCTAACCCAGGAGCTATGTGCAGAGTGGATGGCATCAAAAGCACCGCTGCTCCTGAATGTGTCCTCAGTTGCGTATGAGGAAGAGCGCAGGAGAATGACATGCATGGTAAAGGCCCAATGCAGACAAAACAAAATGTTCTGCTGTTCCCTGTCTGTGTTTTATCTGTGCTGTTCCAATTGAAACATTGTTAAGAAAAGTTATTTTTATAAATAAAGTTCATTATTTTATTTTCATATTGTTGTTTTGTGAATAGAGGGTCTAGATCTAGCATTTCGCTACCCATCTAGCATTTAGAACCCTGTGTTGTAAAATGATAGATAAATAAACCTTGTACGCTACAGTACAAGGTAGCTTGAAAATCAATGAATTCTAATAGCGGGTAAATTTTACCTGTTGGCGGTTTTAGCTATACAGCGACCCCCGGCGGTTCTAGTGTTTAGAAAAGCATGCGTATCTTACCATAATGTAAATTTTTAATTTTTTAAAATACAATAGAAATACAAAGTAGTACTGACAGCCAATTTCAGCTTGTGGTAAACGGTGCAACATTTTTATTGGGCATTTAGCATGTGAAAGTACAAATTACACATTTGTGTGCACAGTGGGGAAGCTATATCCAAAAAACCTTTTTTTTTTTATGCAAATTCGTATTCATTATTGTATTCATTATTGGTCACTTGATAGGCACATGGTCTTGTCAGGGGTGGCTTGTTCATTAGGACAACCGGGCAACGCACCGCCAAGCTGGGAAAGGCAGGGGATTTTTCTCACCCTTTCTACAACACTGTTAGTTAGCTGTGACTGTTTGACAGACAGTTTGTCTCTGAATATCGCTGTCCAATTAGCGTCAAGTCTGTATGCTCAACACTTTGGCTTATTTCAACAACCCGAAACATAAAATGGTGTTTAAACAGTTTTAGATTACAAAAAAGCCAAAAGAAAACAAACCAAGAAAGAAGGTAATTGTGAGGCTTATTTAAATATCATAATCAATCTGTATTGTATTGTAAGGATCTTGCTAAATGTGATCAATGGATTTCGTCGTTTGAGATTGAGAACGTGCGGCGCTTTAAAATATTGCTGCCGCAAGGAATTGTGGGACGGCATTCTCCGTCCGGTGTACCCTATGCTAAAGGAGATATGAAAGGAAGCATTTAGGCTCCTTTCCTTGGCTTTTAGAGAATTCGAACAGCTCTTATCATGGCTGCCACGGAAATACTTCTGGTTCACTTCACTCAGTTAGGAACCTTCCTAAGCAAAAAAGACTTTTCGAACGCAGCCTCTGTCTTCTAATTCTGCAGGAGGCTGCTGTCGAGGCCAGGTCAGACCTCCCTGTGGGCTGCTTCCCCGGGTTCCCCTTTAGTTTGGTTTTCTTTGGTTTTGGACTATTGCTTTGTGGTATTTATCTTGTTTTTGCATACTACAACACCTTCACACATATACATTGTTGCAACTATCATCCTGCACAGACACTACTGAAACCACAGACTACATACCTCATATTTTAATTATGTTAGTTTGAAATACTGTAACTCTTAATTTGGCTTATTTTTGGTTACCCATTTACCATGGTGTGTCTCCCTTTGTTGTGGCCTTCTGAGCCAGGTCATAACAGTTGTATTGTGTTACAAGTAAGTGTTTTTCAATAACTGACCAAGCAGCAAATAGTAACAATTGGACATACAGTGGAAAACCTTCTGTGTCTCTCTCAGCTGCTTGTGTCACTCCGCTAAGCCCCTCCCACAACACCACAGGAAGTACCAATTGCCCTTTGATACCTCATTTCGCGTAGGGCTAGCTTTCCATGACAAGAGTCTTGCCAAGAGCCCAGTCTCTCTTGCATTGACTTGTCTTCTCCAAACCACCCCACCGATGCTTTGCTGCCCAGGCTTCAGAGGCAGTTGCTACAACGTCTAACGGCGGGATGAGAGGCAAGTACACCACTGTCTCCCCTCAAGTCATTCCCCACTGTTTGTCGTCATGGCTACTTGTCTATCCAAGCACCATGGCATCAAACATAATGAGAACGATGCTCTATGTGGAGCCGGGATATGTTCACACATGTTTTGTACTATACGCTGTTGTTGGCAAAGGAGAGATGGGCAGTTCTTTCCTAATTGGGGGTTTCTCTGCCACTGTGTTAGCAAAACTTCAAAAGCTGTGTACTATTTTTTTATTTTTTTACAGATTATCTGTCTCAAGTACTACTGTCAGGCTATGACAGATTAAGCAAATATGACAGTCAATTCCTTACCGCTGCTTTTATCAAATCCTATAATAAGTGTCTAAACATAATCTCAAAACATATTAATTGTGCTTTAGTAGCTTTAAGCAGATTTTGGAGTGGTTATTTTAGGAAACATTCAAACACAGTCAGTTAAGTTATGTTCAGTATGAACATTTTTCAACTTGGCAGATATGTTCATTAAAAAACATTTTGTAATTGTGCAGTATATAAACAGAATTTCTAGGAGACAGTGTTGTACTTTTTGTTGTGGCAAGAACAGCTAAAAACACTTTTACCTTTAGAAATAGTGGGATACCTCATTTGACCCAGTTTATTCCAAGCAACCTTAATTATGACTAAAATAAAAGTTAGACATTCAGAAACTGTCATTTTAAATGAGCAATTATTTTTCCATGAACTATAAAGTCTCAACAGTACTGCTTATCATATAGAATAATCGATAAAATTTTTGGAAACCACGTAACACAATGGTATCCATAGGATATATGACGGACATTATAAGGAGATTAATTTATTTCCATCGCTGATAGTTTAATCTTTGCAGGACCAGTAGCCTTTTTTGTAAATGTGTAATGTGTGTATATTTGTACCCTCTTTTGTTCAACAACACATTCATTCTAGCCATGCACAGAAAAATGAGCTTCCTGCTTTTATAATAATGAAATCCTAAATGTACTTTACTGCCTTTACCACAAGATTTCCATGCCATAAAAGAACTAGATGTGTTTCTGTGTGCATGCCTTTTATGCCATTTTCATTGTGGCAGTCCTGCATTCATTTGAACTGTGTTTTGCATAACCACCATTGCCTCAAGTCACTCCATCTGTGAAACTCAAGCAGCATGAACAAAAGAAGAAAAGAGAGATGGTTGAAGGGAAGAAAGAGAGACTGAAATGAGAAAGTGGGAGAGAGAGCAAGCGAGAGAGAAGATGGATAAGAGAGTGAGAAAAGAAATAGAAATAGAAAAATAGAGAAGGGATTAGATGCAGACGGCAGGTTTCAACTGTAACCTCTACTGTTTTGCTGCCTAACACAGTCAATTAAGTGTGGTATTTGTTTACCAAATACTATTCAAGTGGAACTGTTTGTTTGACCCCTGTGTACAATATTGTGCATTCACTGAGTTATACTGTATGTGACCATGTGTCTGCGTATCTCTGTATGCTCAAACATACGTGCCTGGCTGACCATATATAATTGAATCCTTTTTTTAAACTCTCCTAGCAAATCTTCACTGACTCTGCACTGCTGCGACTTCAAAGTGACCTTGTTAGACTACTGACTGACTCACTACAGTGGGTATTACAGAAACCTATCGACTGTAATAGCAGACTGCTGACGCACAAGTACCAAGGTAAAGCGTGCCTTTAATCATCTCTTAACGAGAGTACTGATGACATGTACGGTGAAGTGTTATCTGTCCTGTATGCCTTCGTGTCCCTGAATAATTCAGTTAGCACAGAATAAGGAAGACATGAAACAAGCCTATTCACCAGATTAGCGCTTAATTAATAAACTTTAGGTGGTTTCAATATTTCAGCAAGCCTGCATTATTCAGTTTAAATATCTGTCCTAATTACTTCCCCTCAGGCTGATCTATGACTTTGTTTTTTCTCCCTTGGGGCTTCATGCCTCCGGACCAGGTCTACTATAAATAGGAGCAGGCTCTTTCCGAAGCGTTACCTTTTTTCCTCCACTAATGATCATTAGATCTGACCTGTTCAAACATACTGTACACAAATACACAGCCAAGCTTACTGGAAGGAACATTAGACAGCATGTTTAAGTAGGAGAAATGGGGAAAAAATGAACCAGAACCACACATTTGCATTCACAATGCAGTGTGATGAGCCACTCTGTACAGTTGAGGAGTTTTTAAATTGTATCTAAGTAAGGGTCTGCAGGTAGATGAAGTTTTGAACATAGCAAGTATTGCAACAACTACTCATAATAGTTTGCTTGTGAGTGTCTTCCAAAATGACATACAGTATGCTGTATGAGCATTTCCTGATGTTCTACCTAAATGCTTAAAACAGCACATCAGAGATTTAGCATTGTACTTCTATAACATTGTTGGATTAAAGTGGACAGTATCAGTATCAAAATAGATGCAGCAGAACCAGATATAGCTTTTTTTTTATTCCATACATTCTTCTTTGTCAAAACCTGGCGCCTGACTGCTCGTCACTTCACTTAAAAGCGGTCAAATTATGCTTATTTTGAGGTTCATAATTTTATTTAGGTGTTGTAACAGAATAGGTTTGAATGGTTTAATTCTCCAGTGTTTTTGAGGCGAGCCACACTAGCCTCTAGGCGAGCATTATGATGCATGTTACATAGTGACACAGATAGATTATGAAAGTAAAGACTGGACCACAACTAAGCTGTTTTCAGGCAGTTCAGGAGCAGTGTTTTCTGTGGGAAATGGTAAGATGGCTTTTTCACTTGTCAAACCTATTACATGCACAAAAAATATGTAAAACACAGTAAAGGAAAGGGAAAAAGCCAAACAATATATGACCTCTTTAATGGCCATCCACATGTCAGTTGTGTTTCCCTCTTTCCTCAGTGCAACAGAAAGAAATTTAATCTGTTACTTGATCAGGTCACTTGCAGTGTGAGTCCATGATAAGAAAAAGGGCAAGAGAGACTGATGGGATGAAGGACGACAGGAAAAGGATGTCAGAGCAGAGAAACAAAGAGAAGGGTAACAGTTACTGCTGGTCCATTTAAAGTCCATCTACACTAATACTATCTGCAGTGACTAAATAGCAAATGACACTAAATCAACAAGTGTAAGTGATGGGGATATGTTAGCCCCCTAAAAGTAATTAATTCTTTGACCAGGTTGTTTGAATATAAAAGAGTGCAGTGATGGCCGCCACTTGCGCTCTGACATCTGCAATTTAGATTGGGAGTCTGAATGTTCAGGAAGCACATCAGCATCAGCATCAGCATCAATCATTTAGCATTTAGTTCACTAAGCTGTAAGAGAGGAGGTTGGTTCGATGTTCTCCTCTCTAATGAGAAAATGGTTTCATCTGAATTTGCCTCATAAATCATTGCCACAGTCACCAAAGACTCTGGCTTTAACCAGTCTCTTCAGACTGCTTTTTATGATTCAGCATCTTTTCTAGGTACTTAGCTGATTCCAGAAGCACCTTATTTAAAGTGCACTGTGAGGCATAATAAGCTTGTCAGAAAATAGCTTGTTTTGTAATTTCTTGATTATTATCAGGTTTTCATTTGCGGCATTATATCTGTGAGCCATACTTATTCTTTTTACTATACATGTTAGAAAACTGTTTTATTTTAAGATCTTATTTGTTTGTTTTGGTGTGAACACGTAGGCTCTCCACTATCAACTTTTTAGACCCTGGTGCAAAAAGACTTATGGTTTTGTAATTAATAAATCACTCTTAAGTGTGCTCCATCATAATCAGTCAAAGATGAAATTTATTTTTCTTCAGTTAGGTGTTTGAAGAGGCTCACACTCCTGTCCCCTGTCATAACCCCCCAGGTGTCGTTTTCTAATCAAACTTTCATTTATTGTCACCTTCCTTCTTCAGACAGGCGGGCAAAACTTATTTTTCTCCATTGCTAAGACCATCTGCTATTGTGGGAATCATTTCAAGGTTGCGTATGCAATTTCACACCACAGTAAGCCAGAGTAGGGTCCACAGTGCACCCGTAGGTCTAGTTATGTGGAACCAAAAGCCACCTGAAAAGGCGACAGCTTTGGAGCCAAAGGCTGTGGAGTAGGCTTTTAAAAGCAATGTCAAGCATAAGCTTTGTGGTCAGAAATTGTATTTAAGTGTCAGGCTGCCCTCAGTGTTTTGTTACTGTGTGATCGTGTGTCCTTCATACTTACCTATTCAAAGTTTCAGGTTTCAGTAAAATATCTGAAATTGAATGGATCTTTGCCGGCCTTATACACTATATGTGGAGGCATTTCATCCTCATCCATTTCATCACCATGTATCATATATAGTGGTCTCTGCTCGTCCAAATGCCAATTGTTACTATGCATTTCCACTTCACCTGACTGACTGCTATGTCCTCGGGGGATATTCATGATTGCATGGCTGAAGTGTTTTTTCCTCAAACATTACTTTGCTGCACCAAAACAACAGAACACAACTTAATTTGCTTTTTTTTCCATCTTATTTTCCATCCAGTAACCTCCTGTTGTGAAGAACAACATTAATATAATTATGATGATATTGATTTTAGCCATACTGTCCAGCTAAGATGATCTAGAATTAAACCTCACACAACTTGATCTAATACTGATACAAATGGACTGTCTAGCAAATTTGTGAAATAGGTAACATGCTGACTCAGCATTCCTTTTTTGATGTATTAGCGTTAGCTGATATACATTCACATTACATATTTATTTTTAATAAACATGCTCCTTCACCATATGTCATCTTTCCCAACTTCTTTCACATTTTTGTACCTTCTTGTTCGACCCTCGAATTCTACAACTTTATTGCAGTGACTAGCAGCAACCAAGTATGGTTGTTAAACAAAGTTGGTTTTTAATTTTTTTTTATACAGGACAAAGGGTTACTGGACTGCTTTCTATGGAACGTCATCTCACATCATTTAATATACAGAAAAATATCACTACATGGTCACTACATTACTGGTCACAATCCCCAGAGTGGCCTATGTGTCTTGTATATTTATTTCTCTGCTATCGTCTCTGCTTGCTGTAAATAACATTTGTTTAACATCTGTTATCATGTCACATTTCTTCCACCTTGCCCCCCTCTCATTTTTTTTTTACCCTTCCAAGAGTCTTAATAAAATTCCACATCTGTTTTGATTTGGGTACCTGTACATATGGGCAGAACGTGACATTTATATTTGTATCTAACAGGCACTTTTTGCTTGGTCTGGCGTGTAGGGCTTCTCTGGTCAGGTGTGTGGTGTTGACAGCCTAGAGAAGTAGGCAGCCTATGAGTGGAAGCAAACCCCTGGACATGCTCGAAACTTTGATTAGGCAAAGAGAGCAGTTACCTATCTGTGCTCCCATGACAACTAAGATCGTGGTGCCCTTGAGCTATGCATTTAACCTCACACTGCTCCAGTGGAGCTGCTCATTGGCCAAGTACTGAAAACAATGGCTGTAGTGTGCAGCTCCCAGGTGTGAGTGCTCTGTGTTGTAGCTGGATGAAAATGAGTGTGCCTTTCCAGCCATCCTTCCCTGAATAAATAAAGATTAAATAAACAGTCGACCAAGTCGCTCCACAGTTGTAGAATAAGTAAATCTCAAATGCAATAAAGCAGATTTCTAAAATTGTCACTGCTCTTGGTGATGCATTCATGTTTACTCTTTCCTTAACATTATTATAAATTAGCAAGCCAGTGTGAGTTTTATTTAGCCACATATTTTGCCAGTGCATACAGGCCAGAAGGCAAAAAAAATCTGGATAATACAAGATTGCATTCTGCAAAAAAAGCCTCTATCATCTTGACAACATGGCTTTGTTTATGATTCATGTGTCTATGTGAATCCAAAATAGGCCAGTGAAAAATCGCAGCAACAGTAACAACTTCTGATTTGAGCCAAATCAACTCCAGCACATATGAAACAGTGCTCTAAAGTTCACTTTGCAATCTGCTCCAATATTTGAGGGTACACACATTCCAGGTTTCTTTGCCCCTGGCTTGACAGTTGTAGGGAGTTGGCCTCACACTAATAACTGAGGAGTATAGTACGTCAGCCGCTGTGTCTGCAAAGTGGGCCATTCCCCCTGGATTTGGTACAATCAAACCTCCACAGGATATGTACTGTGTGGCTAAGAGAGAAAAAGGCGAGAGATGTGTGGTTGTGAGTGTAAGACAGAGAGAATGATAGAAAAAGCAAAACAGAATTAGAGGTAGAGAGAGAGTTGGTGATTTTGGCAGCCACGTGGCAGAGTTGTATTCATCGTCCTTGACTTTGACTGGTAGGGGTAAACTATCAGAACCATCTAGTTCTTAGGAAGGATGAGGATTAGATGACTCTCTCTCTTTTTGCATGCTGGGACCCACTGGAAATGGCTGACCAGATGGGCAGCAAGCCTCTGGCTCCAACTGTTGATTTGTCTGGACACCATGAGATTGATTGAAGGCTGAGAATTTGTGTATGTGTGTCAGTGAGTCAGTGTGTTTATTCTTGGTAAGAGAGTGTATCAGTGTGATAAGGAGAAAGTGGTTGAAAGGCGTATGGAGTAGGAGCCCAATCCAAATGGAGAAAGGACAGAGATAGAGATCGCAAGCAGCAGATCACACTCGGCTGGTGAGTAAGGGTGTTTGAGTGTAATGGGCACATTTGCCTCCCTTTACATACCCGTAACCCTGGCATCAGGCAGTGGTCTTTGCAGGCTGCCATCCATGGCTGAGGCTATGCTGCTCCCAGCCATGTAACCTACCTCACTTGGCAGCAGATACAGCAGCACTCAGCCAGGGATTTCTGGAAACAAGCACTGTGCCGCCTGCATGCCATGTTTATATGCAATCAAACCAAAGTTAATGGGAGAATTCTCCCTTGCAATACAACAAAACACTGTTTTATCATTCTCACACCCTCAGGGTTTATGGATGCCATAGCCACAGACCATATGACAGCCCTCAGTGTGAATTTCCCCTCTGCAATGTCACACGCTACACCCAGCTATTATATAGTGTTGCGACAGAGTACTAACACCCCCCCCCCCAACTTCTCCAAGCTATAAAATGTATATACCCCCAAAGATAAAATGTGTTCTGGTAACTGCCAGGAGGATAAGGCACACAAATAAAAGTGCAACCTCGCTGTTGCGATCTGTGAATGTACCAGCGCTTTATAGAAGGATGCACTGTTCTCTACCTGAGGCCCAATTTTTGAAAATGTAAGTGTTAAATCATCTTCAGGATTTACTCACGACATCAGAATGAAATATGGCATAATCGATGAGCTATGTAAGTTCAGTCAGGAAGCATTTGCTGGCTGTGGTCTGTTGGTCTGATCCAGCAAAGTACTCACTTCACAATAGAGGTGAAACACGATGGACGTCACAAAATGGCGGTAGTGCTGTCAAAACTGCTAACTGTCTGCTTTGGAGTTAAGACTGTCAGGCAGGCGTCTAGCATGGAATTATGTATCAAAGCTCACACCGGTGTAATGGACTCACAAGGCACGACTCAAGGTGGTTCATAAAAGACAGTTTATTGAACAAGGTTCAAAAACTTGCAGGCAGACGTACAAAATTATAGGGCACAAGTCATAGTTAAAAACAAAAGGCTGAGGTCAAAACACACTAAGGCACACACTGGAAAATTGCTGGACCGCTGACACAAGGGATCAAGACGAAGTGGCACAGATACAAAGGGAATAAGGGTATTATACACTAGGACAGGGGAGACAATGAGGCACAGGTGGAGCACATTACGGCAGGGACTGGTAATCACACAAGGAGGGAAGGCAGACGAAGACCTGGAAAGAGACAGAAGATGAATCACTGAAGCAACACAGGAAGTGGTAACAGACAAAAACTGAACACATGACCTACCTGCAGGAGCTGGGCGTGGCATTATGGTACTCTAGACTAGCATGTGCTGTTCTTCAAGAACTTAGTTACTGGACTCCTCTGCATACTATGAATCATCATTCCACTTCATCAAAAAAAAAGAAAAACTATTTTACCTACCACACTCAGAAGCAGAAATAGCAGTCCATTTGAACTTCCATTTGAATTGCCAGTCTGTCCAGCACTGCTTTTGCTGACATGCCGCTCCAGCTACAACCTGATTTGTTTTTTGTTGTATATAGGGGACATTTTGTGCTCTTTGATCACTAGATAATTGCACCACTGTACCCAGGTAGTGCATAAAAGTAGGTATATCCACTGCCCAGCCCGTTCTCTTCTCAGGGCGTCATATACCGACGATTTGAGAAAGAGTGACCAAGCGTAGGTATCATGGAGACGCGAGACGCTCCGGGGCGTCCGGTTCTGACCGGAAGTGCTAGCTAGCTAGCAACGTTTGTGATAAAGGTGTTGACAGCCCCCCGAAGCCCCTACCCTTACCACAACCATCAGGAATGTTAGTACCTAAACCTAAGTCACTGAATGTATGCATGTCGACCGGCTAACCCTACCTGTTAGCACATCGGCCGTTAGGCCTTGTGTCGCTGCAACGTAGGAAACGGGGGGGGGGGGGCGCTGAAGGGTACCTGTAGCGTAAAATCCTTACGCTTTGTCACGCTGGCTGAAAAGCGTCAGTTATGACGCATTGAGATGAGAACGTGTTGTACTGCCATTCTTATACAATATTTTTTTGTTTTTTTTTACTATTAACCAAACTGCGGTTGTAAATGTTTATGAAACAATAACATAGTTTTGTCCAATTTGTACATAAATGCCATGAAATTATATGTGAAAATTTATATAAACAATGTTTGGAAAAATACTTCCTTCCTACTGCTGGTTTTGCATAGGGTCTTGTTTACATAGAAATGTATTTAATTTAAGTTCCAATTAATACACTCCTAAAATGTCACCAGTCATTTAAAGTTGCACTTGACAAAATGGGTAAAATTGAGCTAAATCACAACATGGATCTAAACCAAAGAGGAACATTTAATCCCTCACCTAAGAAAAAGCACATTTATTCAGTTTGCCTAAATCCAATTTTGGTGGTGGGTTATGGTCACTGAAAGGAACCGTCTCTGCCTACAAGAGGAGATAGATCAAAACTTAGAGTCAAATCCAGAATCCTCCCACAAAGCAGAAAGAAACATAGCTGAACCTCTTTCACACATCCACCCACACAGCTATAGCTACCACAAAAAAAGACAGTTGAGAGGACTTCACAGTTTATTTACTTATTGACTTATTGAAATCATTCTATTCATACAGTTACAACATGCTGCCACTTTGTGCTGCGAATGTGTACATTTATATGGAGTGGTTAAGTGCCAAAAACATAATTTTGCAGTGGCAAATTTGACTCTTCCAACACCATACGTGAATGTACATAACTCTTGGATATCACATAAAATCTGTGCTGCAGTGTTTCTTTTTTTGGAAACAGCATATGGATGTTTTTTTTGAAACGTGTTAGAAAATTGCTCTCATGACACCACTGCTGTGACCTTGGGTGCAAAATTTCTATCCATCCAACCTTATTTGGCTCTAATTAACTCAATCATATTTTCACAAGGAGCGTGTACTGTAAAGCTACAGTCTGCGAAAAAGAGACAGTACTATGTGTTTTGTTTACTTTCATATTACAATAAGACAAGCTGTCACACAGAAAATAAAACACAGGTTGTTTAGCATTTAAACAAATAACCAATGTGGTGTGTTTCTGGTGCAAACCGCGCTCATATTCAAATTTATTCTGATCGAGAGGCATCATTCACAGGACTTTACACTAACCCTCTACTTAGTACAATAGACACATACTGACACCGGAGAGCCTCACCAAATCTGCTGTGATTAGTCTTTCTGTTCCAACAATCACTAACTCTGGGTTGGCCGAAATAAACCTTTAATTCACCGAGTTAGAAGCTCTACATGCTGTCATTGCCTTTCTTATGCCCAATATCCCTCTCGCTCCTCTCCCGCTTGAGTCTTCTTCTGTCCCCACCTGAACCCGCCTTGTTGTCCCTGGTAGCAGAGATGAAACAATATGAAAATTCCACATCATGATTGTAGTGACCAAAATGATCACGGTTATCAGTATTATCACAGTATTGTTTAAATGTGCTGAAAATGTTCGAAAAGTACTGATACACAGTGAAACCATTTCACCAAGTTGTATATGAGAAACCCACAAATAAAATTTGCAGCACTGTGCACTTTTTCTTTGTATAAACATTAAAATAACAATGGCCAATTTCTTATAGAAAATATGAAAACCATATCAAATGTTATAAAGTATGGCCCGATGCACAATTTACATAAATACAGTCCTGTGCAGGACTCTGCGTTTCTCCTGTTGAAATACTGTACAACCAATTTGACAACTGCCAGATTTTTTATGACTAAGATATGTTGGTTGTGTGAGTAAACTATGTAACGTGTTGTCATGTGCAGTGGCGAATCTGAGTCTGCAGCCACACGACGCATACAGCAACAGAACAGAACAATGCCATGTTGTCATTGACCACAAACAAACCAGTGCTGCATGCGTGGCTGTGTCTGGGAGACTTTTGCATGCTCTGGTTGGTGCTTGTGAGTACTTACCGTGAGTAAGTAATGTAATGATTACAGTTTTATTGATAATTAAAATTGTAATGGTAATGCTAACCATTGGGAATTTACTGTGGATTATCATTAAACCAGAACCCTTCATCCTACACAGCAGTACGACTCAGGGAAAATCATGTAAATCAGTGTGTAATGACTTAACGTGTAATTTAGGAAGAGTAATAGTAAATAGATCTAATTCTCTAATTCA
>NW_024041283.1:0-38727 GCF_014851395.1 Micropterus salmoides
ACAATTTTGAAATGTCTGACCTGTAAAATAAAGTGTGACCATTTAATTTAGAATAATATGTTGCAAAGTTCTTAAAATATGGCTATTTATCTCACACAATATAAAAAGTAATAAAAAATACATCGTAAATATTAAGAAAAACATCACAACTTCCCACAGTTCTCATTCATTAACCAAATTGACTGGTTATTTTGCTTTAATATACTGACTATGTACAAAAAGGCATGACTGTCATGGATTAGAGTTGCACATACTGTCATTTTCTCTCTGATTTCAGGTGGTTTGTTATGACAAAGATAACCGGTCAGTCAGCCGCCAGGTTGTCTTCCGTCTCCAGTTTCATACAGGCCTTGTACACGGACACACCCTCAGTTTCTCCAAGGCGGACCTCGACTGTGCCAGTGAAGGTATTTTAACCTTCTGTCATCACTGCCAGCTCAGATACTATCATTCTCGACTCTGCTGCAATATGAATCTTAATCTGTAACTGATAAATCCTTCAGCCTTTCTGCCGCCCACCACCAAAGTAAATAACCTACCTGAACTAACCTTGGACCTCTTATCAGATTTGCTGGAGTGCAGGTGTGAAGTACACATGGAAATATGCCCAGTGTGCTATGTTTACTGTCTGATTTTTATAAAAAATAATATTCCAGATCCCCGGTTCCCAGAAGATGGAAAAGTGGAGCTGTTCCTTTCTGACAGCCCTGAAAAGATTACAGGTAGACTTTCTCTCACAATGATTTTTACATTTTACACTTACATAAAGAGGGCAAATATAAAACATCGCCACAGTGAACTGGATAACAAAACAGAGAAGAGAGTTTCAGATGTTCTTCAGAGGTTTTGCCAAGCTTTGATCTAGGACCCAAAGTATATTGGCTCAAAGGTTTCATACTTCTTTTGTTATTCAACGGAAAAAAAGATTAAAAGTACAGCTATGGGGCTCTTTGAGTCTATGCTTAGGCACAGAGTTCTTTAGAGCTTAATGTAAGCATGTTAACACACTAACATGATGATCTTTAGCAGGTCTACCATCTATACAATTTATACCATCTTAGTGTAGTATGTAAGCCCAAAGAGGCCATACATTTCCTTTACTCTGTTTTGCCATGGTAATGAGTTAATTTAATTAGTTTTCTCGAGATCTTGAGTTATTTTTGTCATTATCTCAAAACAACGATGTTGTGTTCCAGAGATAAATGGATAATTTACTTGAGATCTCGAGATAACAAGACTTTTCCCCCAAGATAATGACATAATTAATTTGAGATCTTGAGAAAACATGACAATAGTGGAGTCTAGGATAGGCTATCCAATGATTGCAGGAAACATTATTCAGTGTAGCGATGTCAGAGGAGCAGGAGTATATCTCTTCAATCAAGGCCTGAACTAGCTTTATCCTTGCAGATACAGATAATATACACATTAGTGTGCGTCATAAGAAGATCGTTAGCAAGGCTATAGCTTTATTGCCGGTCTATCATTTTTAATCCATTATTGTTTTCTCCAGATGTCAAATTAATTATTTCATTACTCCGGGAATAGAACATTTGTTATTTCAAGGTAATAACATAAATAACTCGACATCTTGAGAAAACAAATTAAATACTCATTATCACGGGAAAACGGAGTAAATAAATGTATGAATGCATGGCCTCTTAGGGCTTTCATAGTTTAGCGTGTTTGCATGCTAACAGTTTCACAAAGGACAGCTGAGGTTGATGGTAATGGTAATGTACAAGCGAAGAGAGCGGCATCTAGAGCATGCCTCTGGCGACCTCGAGGCATAAGCTAAAAATTCATGCTTAAGTTGCGTGCAGTTCTTCTTTGCTACCAACTGCATCACTGTCATGTCAAATGACAATGCTGGATGCAGGAAGAGCTACTTGGTGAACTCCACTTTCTCTGTAGGCTAAATAAAAGAACTGAGGAATTTATTGCTTCATTTCACTGCATATTATCAACACTGATCTACATAAAATGTGATGAATTGTCCCTAAAGCTACTGGGCTTTGTGCAGAAGGTTTGAATAGGTTTTTATTAAGAACCATCTGTGGTACCACCAAACCCCTCCACCTCTATGGATCCAACCCAGGGATCCTGAGATGAAGAAACACACAGATTGCACATGCACATCAGGATTATTTCATTTTTTTTACCAACAAAAACTTCAGAAACTGCTATAATTACATTTCAGCATCTAGGAGCTTTAAATGTTTACAATGACTTGTACAAAAGTTTTCATAGTGACTATCTTGTTGGAAATTAGTTCCAATGAACAATTCACTGTGAAGTCTTTCGATTATCCGGAGTAACTGGGACCCTGATATCTCAATATTTCATCATACAGAATCAAAACTATTTGCATTTCCATTAGAGATAAACCAATACGTCTTTTTTTATAATTTAGGTGACCTGAAACTTTAAAGCACAGTAACCTGAAATCTACATTTACCTTAAAAAAAAAAAAATCCTATGAAACTGTGTGGTTTCCAGCGTTTTTGGATTGGGGCCGCTTAAAACAAAGAAATGTCTACTAGAGGCCCCTCATCACCAGTTCAACAGGAGAATTATACATCCTTGTTTTAAAAAAATAACTTTTCGAAAATTGGATTTTTTTTTTTTTTTACATTTTTGCTTTCCTGTTCTGTTAATCATCTCGCGGCCCCTAAAATCTATCTTGTGATACCATGACCCCCACTTTAAGAACCACGGCTCTAACTGATGCATACAAACACCTGGAGTCCCAGAACTGTACATACTCACACATGCTCAATAAACACTCATGCACACAGACATTATTTGGGCTACAAATGATGATGATGAACGAAGAGCGCACCAAGCTTCATTGTGTCTCCTAATTCAAGCAGAAGACACAGAAATGACTCAGTCTGAAGCAGTACACCTACGTGCGAACACACACACACACACACACACACACACTACTCCTGAATGAAAAACATATTCATCAAGTTCAACAAACAGTCACCCAGGTGGGGGCAGTGTTGGACACCAGAAGGAGGGTGTAACAGCCAAACTGGTCCTCAGCATGCACAATCACACTCCTTGCCTCTCAACAGGAAGTAATATGAAGGATTATCACACACACACATCTGACAGGAATTCAGATTGCAGATACTGTACAGACAGGCGGGGAAAACCACACACACACACACACACACACACACACAGACACTGACGGTCAACTACATGTGGAAGCAAAACCCACGTTAAAGCCCACACTAGTAACTTAAATCAATTTTTGAATGAGATCTGAAATCAGCTTGTGTTATTGTGCATTCGTAGTAGGCTGTGTGTGGTGTGTGTGTGTGTGTGTGTGTGTGTGTGTGTGTGTGTCTTAGTGTTGTTTAACTGACTCCTGACCAGTGCTGCCTCTTTGTCTGCTGGTCTGTTTGTCATTTCCATGTACAGGCAGAGAGCTTTGGAACAACGGACGCTGTGTTATGGTGGACTATGACACCTTGGAACCTTTGGTTAGACGAGATTCATTTCAAGGCACGTCTTCGCTTGATACAGGTAAGGTGCATTTCAACTTTTTTTTCAGGAATTCCCCACTTTCCCAATTCTGTTTCTTTTTCTTTCACTTTCTTTTCCCCATTGTTTTGAATTCCTGTGGTGTGACTTAATTATTAGACAGGTTTCAACAGGGAAACAATGTATTTGAAGACACAGCACATTGTGGGCACTAAATAAACTTGTCTGCTCTGCTCTAACATAACCTTTCTGTGTCCATGGCCATAACACATGAGAAGAGGTTCAACTTTCCAAATGTTCTTTTCTAAGAGAAGTTCTGAGGGGTTGACTTTTATGGAGGGAATTTAAAGATTTTAATTAATATTGAGAATGTTAGTAAACTGTGATAACTAGATGACTTTATGTGCGCACTTCGTATGGACAGAAGAATTAATGAATATTAGAATATGATCTAAAATATTGCAATGTAACTTCAATCCTAAAGATTTTTTTACCTTCTTTTAGCTCATGTTTTTGGTTTTATAGCACATTTACAGGCCTTTATAGTTCATTCTCAGTGTTGCCAGCTGTAAAAGGCAGCTGTTTTGAATAAACAAGCACTGATTAACCTGCTGTACGCTACGTGCCCAGCAGCAGATGGGCACAGTTAGAGACTAGCTGGTGAAGAAAAAGGAGTAGCAAAGAGCTAGATTTTTTTCAGGAGTTGGTGGAGACTGAACCAAAGCTAAAAGAAAGTGAATATTGGACTTTAATTCATCAGGGGGGCAGAAACATGACTCCATATTAATGATTATGTTGTGACTGCTGGATGTGGAAGTTTGCCATCATGTCAGCCATAACAACTTTAAAAGATGATGCGTCTTTTTATTTATTTTGTTTGTAGTGGAGGTTTTCTGCCCCCACGTGGCCAGAAATATGCCTCTCTGGCTGCTCTTCAGAGGTTATACCCATTGTGGGTGCAGATCCAGTCTTAGACTTTCTGTTTGGACTCCAGCCTTCTATGTGGTCAGTGCTGTGGGTAATTGTCTGGTCATCACTGTGACAGCTTACAACTGTTGTGGTCACAGAGGCCTCTTTCACGTTCCTGGAAATGGGTGTAACAACAATCATCCAGACAGCAGACAGACGAGACCTGTGTATTTGGAGGTGGCTGTTTTCCAAAGAGTTTCCATTTAGTTAGAATAACTGTTCACACACAGAAAAACACAAACACAAAAACACACATCCAGACAGCTGAAACAATCACTTAAACTGGCGGTTGCGGTTTCAGTTCCAGCTGTTTTATGCCATTGCTAAATCTGCTCCACCAGCCATGTAATTTAGATAGACGAGCGTTGGGAGAGAAATGCTGAAAAGTGGCATGTAAACGCTCACATGAATGCGAACACACATGGCCATTACGTTTAACCGCCATCACACACCCATGAGCATAATGAGGATGCCAGCCAGTTAGCAATGCCGCTAGTTGCAAGAATGTTGTTTTCAACCACAGGTGGTTCTACTTTACCCTCTCAGCTCACTCACACCCCTCCCCTCCCTCTCGCTCCCTCCCGCTCCCTCCATCTCCCTCCATCTCCCCATCTTCTTTTACCATCTCCCTTTCTTCTCTTTCCCTTTATCTACTCTTCTGTCTCCCGTATTCTAGTGGTGCGTGTTGCTTTCAGGTTCAAGTTGCAGGTTGCAATTTGTCCAATATGTCCCCATCCCCCCTCTGCACACAAGTCTCTCCAGAGCCCGCCCCCATGTTTACATTCCCTTCACCATATTTGGCCAGATCGAGGTCCTTGTGCTTTGTGTTTTTTTACTTAATAGTGCATCATGTGTGCACAAACTCTTCCATGTGTGTGTGTGTGTGTGTGTGTGTGTGCTTGCATGCAGTCTAGTGAATGATCCATCTTCATTTTCCTCCTACTGCTTTCCCCTTAGACATAAAAATGCATGAGCGCACACTCTCCACATTACCTACCTGTGTCAGCCAGGACAGGATGCAGGGGGAGGACAGGGGGGAGGGAGGAGGCAAGGCAAGGCTAATTTTGTAGTGACGGAGAAGGCGGGGATTCATAGTGCAGGGACGGAGCAGGCGTGGAAGGAGTGCAGGAGTGACATGAGAGAGGGGGGAGGAAGAGGGGTGGGGGGGACACACGGGGGGGCTGTTAGCACCTTAAGAGAAAGAATGTTCTTCGCTTGTCTTCCTGTGGCAGCCTGAGAGACAAGAGAGGACGACAGCAGAGGAGGGAAGGGAGACTTCAACTAAGCTTGGTCTGAATCTTTTAAGCCTCCCTTTTTCTGTCCCCTCATCCTTTTTATTCTGTCCTCGTCCTTCTTTCCCTCCAGCTTGTCATCTGTTGCTCTTTCTCTGACTCCGAAGGGAGGCTTCCGCAAGCATTTCCATCCTGTTTCTAGTCTTCAGCGGGAACAGTGAAAGTTTACTCCTGGTTGCCGGTGAAGTAAGCTGCTTTTTGATGCTTGTTGGGAATGGTAGCGTGTGTCTTTTTATTGAAGTGATGAAGTTCTTGAAGTATTGTGAAGTTATATGGTGTGTTTATCAGTGTGTGAATGTAGTACTCTGCATCTGTGTGTGTGTGAGAGACCTTATAGACCAGCTGTGAGATTTTACCATGCATGTCTGGTATTTGAGTTTTATTGCCTCTCTGGACTTAAGAGGCTGTGCTCCTACTGCTCTGGTATGTACTGTATGTATTGTAGCAGTCACTGTACTAGGCAGTCTTATCTCTGTAACAACCTTTATCAGAACTGAACTTGCTGTTTTAGATATAATCTAGTATATTTACGGGTATAACTGACAATTATTTCCATCAAACGATTATTTGTTTGGTCTTTTTGTCCAAAACCCCAAAATATTTAATGTACAATTATAAATGACAAAAAAAGCAGCACAAGAAGAGAACAGCTGGCATTTGTGTTTGAAAAAAAAAACGACTTAAACAATTAATCATTTATCAAAACACAATCACTGATTGAATAAAGTGATAAATACATTAACTGTTTCAGTTCTAGTATATTTCCAACTTGCTACAGACAGTTAAAGTATAATAAAATATGTTTGTGTGCATGTGTGTGCAATCAGCTCTATCTGACCTCAGGTAGACGTCTGTGACAGACACATCCTTTGCGTGACACACGTACACACATATGCATCTGCCAGCACACACAAAGAGGCTCTGTGTTATCTACATGGAGTGTGTCTGGAGTGATGGCTGTGGTTCAACAGGTGGTGCGTTTGTGTGTGTGTCATAGTGAATCATATACAGTAGTGGTGCAGGTATGGAACCATATGCGCCACGAACCTCTTCAGTTTAGTTCAAATTTTAGAGTTTAATTTTGATTTACTCACTAAAATATTTCTGAGCAGCATCCTCTGTGCAGCTGCCTCAATCCAGATTAGAGAAAATAGGATGATAATTTGTGAAACATTTGGCCTGAGCTTTACCTTTAAGGCTACATACATACACATGGAACTCCAGCACACTTTTTGGGGAAAACTTTTAAACCATATTAGAGCTGTTATTAGATCAATTACATTACATTATCAAAAACTGTATCTGGTTCCAGCTTCTTATATGTGAATATTAGCTATTGTGAAATAACTATCCCACCACTAACTATGACCTAGATGAAGAAGAATCTTTAAAGACATCTGAATATTAACAGGTTTTCTTGATTGCAAATTAAATATCTTTGGGTTTTGGCCTATTAGTCCGACTAAAACTTTAAAAAATATATATATGTTACATTGGGCTCTGTGATGGATTTATTATTATTTCGTAGACCAAATGATTAACAAGTTCATCAATAAAGGAAAAAAAACATTATTATTAACATTATTATCAAACATTATTTGTTTGAAAATGTTTAATTATTATGTTCTTCTAAAAAGACAAAAACTGAATGTCAGTAAAAGATAATGCAGAAAGGTGGAAACATAAATATGAAGTAGCATTTACTTAGTAGTTTGTTTGTCATCATGTCCCCCTCACTTCTGACACCAAATATACACTTGCTTCAAATAGGTCACATTTGCATCTGTTTTCTCTCTTCTGTCAACAAATAAACTTTATTCTGACCACAGTGATTTTGTCTTCACAGTTCCACCTCATATCCTGGACCCTGGAACTGATAGTTTGTGTGCCAGAGTGAGGAAGAGGAGTAGTGAGGAAGGATCTTCATTCCCCCTGGCCACCATCAGCCCCAGCTGCAGTGACCGAGCTCCATCTGCCAGCAGTGATTCAGGCCTGTCTGTTGCCTCTCAGGGGCAAACCGGAGCCAGACAGAGGAGAGAGGCTGCACAGGACACGTGCTCCCAGGCAGGGAAGCTAGTCTCTGGAGTGGATTTTGAGATTGCTCAGCCTCTTCTGGAGGCCATGACTGAGTTTGCTGCCAGTGGAGGGGAGGGGGAGATGACTGGAGATGAGTCTGGATTGGGAAACACTACCAATGGAGAGGCGTCGTCAAGCGAGAGGGAAACTGATATATTAGATGACGAGGATGAAGTAGATGGTAAAGCAGCTCCTGCTTTAGACTTGCCAAGTTCAAGCAGAATGTACCCCCTCTCCTCCGAGAACCTGCCTGTAACTCAAACTGAGTACTCCACACACTCCTGGGTTCGGCAGCAGATGGTTGATGTTGTGACTAATACCTACTGTGAAGTTGACAGGGAAGAGAGGTTGAGCTGGTTGAGAAAAAAGAGGCCGCCACCTCTGGTTGCTCCTGACACACCATCTCGAGGAATCAGCAGCAGGGAGGCAGTGCAGAGAGGGCTGGCGGACGAGGACTCCACACACAGCGTCACACAAAACACAGATGTCACACAACATACAGTCTGTCAGCGCTACGCACAATTTGTCTTGCCAGGAAGAGGAGCTGGAGGCATTAAACACAGACATTGACGAATCTATAGAGCAGCTGAACCAGCTGATTTTAGATTTGGACCCCACCTTTGTTCCGGTTCCAACCCGCTGTACCCCCCTGTCCCGCTGTGCCTCCCTTCACACCAACGGCCTCAGCCACAAGGGAAATACCCACCAGTTAGGTAAGACGTAAAGAAGCATCACACCATAGAGTAAAAATATTACTTTTGTGGAAGTGGAAAGTAAAACACCTTCAAGAGTAAATGACACATTGCTTTTAATGTTTCAGCCATGTTATTAGCATATATACCTATGTCATTCCCATCAGCCTCAGCTATGCTTTGTGATTAGTGCTGATTAGCAAATGCTAGCATTCTCACATGCTAAACTAAGATGGTGAACATAGTAAATCTGCTAAATATCAGCATGTTAGCACAACACTGTGAGCATTTAACTCAAAGCCCTTCTGTGCCTAAGTACAGACTCATTGAGATGCTAGCTTGGCCGTGGACAATGACCAGTGCAAACAGTGCTCCAATCGTTTGGTATTTTCCTGACCTTGAAACTCTCGTTGCTCATCTGTGTGGTATTTTGGTGTCCAATGCAGAATGCACAGTGCACGGAGTGGGAAGAAAAGCGTAAACAGGCGGGAGATTGTGTCAAGTGTGGCAGCGCAAAGCCAGTTGTTCGTGTTTTGGTTGTAATGTGTCCACATGTTTTTGGAATCACTCAAATGTGAAGAAACTATTTTAATTTAATACTCCCCAATAGCTGCATTTATATCGGCATCACAAAGTAATGTTTAATGTGATTAAAGCAGGGACGAAGTCAGTCTGCATTGATCTATAAATTAATATGAGTTTACAGCTGCTTTATAGTATATGAAATGCTATGTCATTACGCATGGCTGTCCACTGTGTTTGCCTTGATTTAATTACATGCAAATGACATGCACACATCAGACAGGTCCGTTATTCCTCCGGTTTATGCTGGAGACATTGGATTACTGGAGCTCTGGCACTTGTCATTGAGCTTACTTGAATAGGGCCTTTAGTGTTGTTCAAATGGAATTTCTCTGGGCTGAGAGCACCACAAACAACATTCCATTGACCAAGGGTGGCAGCAGATGTTTAAGAGGCTGATATTACAAAACCTCAGTACTTAAAGCCAACATCTACATTGCTAAATGCTGCTATGACTAAACATTTATGTATTTTGGGTACACTGACCCTTTAACTTGTTTAATTATAATTGCACAGTGCCTTCATACAATTCTACACAAAACTGTCCACTGTTAAATAAAAACTGTCTGAAATGCCACACGAAAAAGAAAATATATGTGTGCCAACAAGCTGGTGGGCAGATGAAGCTTGTCGGCTGGACTTTATATATTATATTGTAGAGCTCAGTTCAACCTGCACATACAGAGAAGCATTTATAACCCAGACTGAAGAATCAAAGCACTGCCTGATTGTGGAAATCTCCACCTGAGAGAGGGGAATACATCTGCATTTGTTACAGAAGGTGTGTTTGTTAGTGTGGATAGTGTTTGCTGAAAGGGTGGAAGCATTTTTTTAAACAGGTAGTGGGCATCCCTGCAATGTAAGCAGTGTGAAATCAGGACCTCTGCTCTCCACACAATGATGTGTTTACAAGCTGTCTTAATTTAAATGGAAATAAACAGAGCTTCAGGAAAAGGTTACATAAGAAATGTATGTGCAAGACAGACCAATCTGACGTCTCACCACAGTGAAACTCAGGATGCCTAATGCCTAATGCCATCAAAACATAATCCACTGACGTAATTACAGAGCCTACAGCTTTGCCAACAGCTGAATGGGATTAAATTAGTTACTTCTTATCAGCAAAGATTCAGTCAGGGATGTTGGAAACTGTGAAACACTGATATTAGTAATAATGCAAAAACTTTCTCATCAGCTCATAACAGGAAAGAGCTCAAAGCTTTATCAAACTAAAATATAGAATCTACTCTGTAACTTCTGATTAAACAATAATAGAATAGTTCAAATCCTGATTAAGAATAGGAAGTTTTAAAAGCAAAGTTTTACTATTTGGGATCTGGTATGGGGAAAAAAATTCAAGTCCCTCAGAAGCCACAGCTGGTGTCTGTGCCTCGGGGCAGATTAATACACAAGAAGGCCCCACCTGTGCATGGGCCCCATTTGCCAAAAAAATACTCACATTTGGATAATAGATTTGTGTAAATTTGACTGTCCCATATCTGATGATGCTATGTGGGAATGCCCCCAATCAGTACTGTAACACAAATCCATTTTAAGCGTAAAATAAAGTGAAACATTTGCAGCCAAGAAATAATGTGTGTCCTGCGTCAAACGTCTCACAGGAAGTAGACAGGACTATAAATTTCATATAGCTCAGGAAATGAACCTCCTGGCCAAGTTATCAGAGAGTTATCAGTTCAGAGATGCATGCAACAGATGCCTGTTCACACATCAATTTGTAATGGTGACTTTCAAAAAGATACAGGCCTGCCTGTCTGCAGTCTGTCTAGATCATGACCCTAACATGAACAACAGTTGTGATAAAGGTTGAAGACTATCAGTAGGTCAGCGGACTAGCAGGTCACAGTTTACTATTACACATTAACAGTGCCTCTTAAGATAACCTGTCCTAACACTGTCGTTAACACACTGCTTATGGGATTTAGGGATTCAGGTATCTTGTAATTGGTTTATAACATTCAGATATCTGATCTCATACAGGCTACAATATAATTGGATGCAATTCATATATATATATATATTTATTATTATTTTTTTTTATTTTGTTACAACTGTTTCACTGCCAGTTGTAACAAAAAGCCATATTAATATCGGGTATGATGAGAGACACTAATTAGTGAGTTTGCTGTGGTATGAGTTTGAGGCTATATTCATGGTAAAAATGTTTGATTCTTTTGCTCACTCCTGACATGTGATTGATTTTACAATTATTCTGCTAGTACCTTCAGTTTCAGCTGGTTAGGTTTCGTGGTTCGTACATCTGTGCTCTGGGAGTTTTTGGTGTTGTGGTGGCGTTTTACTACTCTTCACAATGGCCACTGTATCATTGCAAATGAGGACATGGGTCTCACGCACATACATACTCATGCTTAACACACGGTTTTATCAGTCAACATTTCTTTTTTTTTTAGTTCAGCCAGTTTTGAACATGTCGTTTAAGTTCATTTAACTTGCTCTCCTACCTCCAACATTGAGCTTGCTAACTGCAGCTACTAGCAGCTGACAGATGAGTGTATGAAGTGATAGCAATGATTCACTGATAAGCGGTCTGGGTCAGGTTGTATTGGAATTTTGTTCTGCGTCCAGATTTATTCGTATTTCAGCCCAGAATACGACCGCAGACCTCCTATTGAGCACTTGGGATCTACTGTAATGACTGTTAAGTAGTGGAAGAATAAAGGATTGTTTTTGGTTGTGGAGTGGATCGATGGAAGTTGAGTTTGAAAAGCTAATTTTTGTCCATAAATGAGTTTCAAATTATATCTGTTTTAGTCTTACTTATGTTCTTTGTGAAGCCTTTTTGCTTAAAGTGCTAGCTTGGTAAATACAGTGCATTTTACTGAAGACTGACATTAGACTCGTACTTCGTCATGAATCTGGTGACTTTGGACCAGGCAGCAACTGTACAGGGAGTGAATGTCTATATAACTCAACAGTTTAAATTATAGTAAGGCATAAAGTTATGCATAACTTTGCCTGCACATGTGGCTAGCTGCTAGATGGTTTCTGTTAGCACTCAAAACTCAAAACAAAGTTAGGTTTTGGGACTTGATTTGGGACATCATTGTCCACACTTTAGACTCACTTGTGACTTGCCAAACAAAATGCATTCATCCAATTATTGCCAACTGGAACCTGAACATGTCCCATCGACGATGCCTGTTTTCCAAACGTCAGCTCTTCTTCACTGTTTTTTCTCATCCTGGCGGCACATATGACAGATTTACTCTCGTATCCACTGGGACGCGACCAGGAGGAAGACGCACATTTCTGCTGTGACCTCCATCCCTGATTCATTTTCTGTTCGAGGACTGTAGGTCATAGGTGTTCGAGTGATGTCATCAAGCCCCAGCTCTTTACATGTAGAGCAGCTGTTCCATCAAAGCTAACCTTAGAGTGGCCCGATGGTTCATATTGGAGCTCCCGACAGGCGAGAGCTGATGAGGACGGCCATGGCCGCTCCTGAATCGTGTCAGACAGGTTCTCTGCTGTGGTTATCGTTGAGCCACGGCCATGTGCCACGCAGCTTCTGACCTCTGACCCTGCATTTTTGTACACCATCAACTAGAGGTCTTGTGGTTCTTCTCCTGATCATGGACTCTAAGCACAGGAAAAGGAGTATGTGTTTGTATATTGCAGGTCAGCGTGTTGGTCAGGGGACTGATATCTCCCAAGGACATATTTGAACCAGTAACATTAATATTTCACTGCTTACACTGTGTGTATGTGTGTGTGTGTGTGTGTGTGTTTGTAACCTGTTTTTCTCAAGGTGATGTTTTGTGGCAGGAATTTGTAAGCGATCAGGAATGCGTTTGAAGTTTGACACAACACTTTGCTCTCCAGTGTGTTTACATCATCTCCATCTCATAACCATGGAGTTTCAGTCTTAAAAAGGGAAAAGTACACAACAAATGTAGTTGGTATCGCTTGATACTCCACACTGTGAAAAACCTAAGTGGAAGAATCCTCAGCAGGCCTTCTGGTGCAGCAGAGTAACAGGATTAGTTTCAGTTGGACTAGCTTGGCCTTTCATGTGATTTTGAGAAGAAGGATGATCACAGTGAAAGCTGAGCTCACAATATTCCAAATTGCTGTTTATAGTTGATATGCACAATTGAGTGTGGTCCCATACATGGTGAATTTCTATCATGACACACACATCAGACTTTGGTTTCTGTGTGTTGTTGGGGTGTTTCTAGTCTTCGAAGAGTAAAATTAGACAATTTCTTAAAATATTTTTAGCTGAGTAAAAGAACAAAAAGGTGTTTATAACTTTAGTTTCTCATTAGTATTTTAGTTTCCTGTGTATAAATACCAATCCAAAGTCAGACCCAGCATTGCCAAACTATTATGTCTTCAGTCAGAAAACAATTGTGACAAGTCACCCAACCTGGCTCACTCCAAGAGCAACACAACCGCTACAATCTGCAAGTCAAGGGTCTCACCATGACCAACCTAAGTCGCTGAGATATAGCACTCCTGCTAGCAAGCTAATCTGCTAGCATGTTGACTGTCGACTGGTAAAGGTAGTGTTGCCAACTTTGTCACAATGAAATAAGGGAAAAAAAGTGGCCTGCTCGTCTTTGGTCCTAAAACATTCACTGTGATCATCTCAGCTTTCGTTCTTCACAAGATGGAGTCAAGTTTGACAGTGTGATACACTACGAGGCTTCACATCCCGCTATTTTGTCAATTTCCACAGTAGCTGCATTTAATGTTACTTAACATATATTAAGGCGTGTGAGGGTGAGCTGTGATTGGATGATGACAGGTGTTGGTGACCGTTGTCAAGTGTCGTGATTAGCACTGCTGCTGTTGCTGTTGTATCAGTCAGTGGTTACATCAGTGTAGTAGTCAAAAAACGGGAAAAGAGAGGTATGGGGCAAATCAATTAGGTAAAGGTGACAGAATCAGGAAACATAGCAGGTTGACTGATAAGCTTTACCACGTTTTTGCTTCACTGTAGAGAGTTTTATTAGTTGTTCAACATTTCTTCCCTGATGACAGTTCACTTATGGTACAAATAAATTACCAAAAAGTAGCCTACTGACACATTTGGCTGGTTCCCTGTGTTGTAGGGGTCCCACAAGAGTTTCCCACAGACCACCCGATTTTAGCTCTCTCACATATTCAAAAACGCATTGAAACCACCAGAAAGCACAATTTGAAGTGGAAAACTTTCCTCCCCCTCAGTCTCCACCTTCACTGACAGCCAAGACAAATATTAAGAACTGAGCCTGCTTGAACTGGTTGCTGACATTATGTGGCAGAGAGAGTGAAAAATGAGAGCAAAGGCGGCGTTGCACTTTTGGGGCATAGGGTACAATATCACAGATTTTTAGACAGATTTTGGTCTAGAGGACAGCATTACTTGGTTGTCTATGGGGAAAAAGCCAAACAACTGTAGTGGCAATTAATGATATAGACTGGGACCGGAGTCAGTGGATAGTTAAATAACATGATGTATAATTCAGTAACTAGTAACAATAACAATAAGTAGATTTAGTGTTAAATGACTCTTACAAAACATTGACAAAAGCTTTTTGCCATATATTGGTGTGGCAGCTATGACAAAAGAAGTTAGCACAAGAAGATATTAGGTTTCTCTTGGCCAATACATTTTTGTACCCCTTTGTAAATATAATTATATAATTTCAGTGCTTTAACTTACATACTACTTTGTAAAACTGCATTCTGGATATTTGAAGCTGAAACAAATCTGCTAACATATCAGCCGAGATTCAATTTTACAAAAACAGTAACGTAACCAAACATTTTTAAACAAGGGTTCCTTACATTTGGTTATGAATTAATTGTGAACAAGCTATATTTTATAGTTAAAAGATAAACATTTCTGTTCTTACTAGTGGTATTTATTGTTATTTATCGGGCGCCATATAGTCCAAAAGTGAGATTATGTTAAAATAAGCCGATAGAGCCCTAACACTTTTCTATCAATTTGTTGATTCTATGAGTATTTTTCAAAACCAATTAGATAAAACTAAAATGTGGATGTCAAACTAAAAAAAAAAGGCTGAAAAGATAACAACTGATTTTTGAATGACATGTTTTTCCGACAAACCGCCATGATGTTCCACCATCTGGTCACTGGGAAGTGAAGCTTGGTCACACAGTCTCTGCTGTGATGATAGGAGCTACACTCTGCTGACAAAAAATACTAATCAACACTTTTGTCAGAGACAAACACACTAAACATGCACCACTGTCATCACCTTTTATTGCCATGTTGGCATCTGGTCATGACAAAGTGTCAATAAAATTAAAGGTTGTGTTTGTTTTGTAACTGTTTATGGATATTTAATTTCAGGCATGGCTGAGTTTGATTCATTGGTTTGATTATATTTCAGATCGTAATCTGTCTGACCGTCTGGCTCTCCTTTTCTGCCTCCCGCACTCTTGCCCTCCCCTCCCTCACCCCTCTCCTAATCTCTCTGCTCCTGATCAGGATGGAGGCAACAGAAGCAGGTCAGTGAAGTCACAGACTATGCTGGTCTCCATAGTCCAGGATGGAGAGCGGCTGGTGCTCAGAGTTTCAGAGGCTCTCCAGTGTACAGTCCCTCAATCTCACCATCTCAGGTAAACACAGTTTCCCCTGTTCAACTCTCCTGACGGCCACTTTGACTGCTGGTAGTCAAACTTCACACATAATAGGCTATAACTACAAAAAGCCATTTAATATAAAGCACCTATAACTAATATTTTATGTATGTGTTATATATCAAGTGACAATGAAAAAATAATGTGACAATATGAAAGGAGTTGCTTGTAGTGATGAACCTACAGAGAATAATCACCTGGATTGGCTTTACGGAGCTTTATAGTGACTTTCAGCTCGTTGTTTATCTGTCTGGCCCAAAACTTTACTGTTTTGGTTCACTCCGACTGCTCTCACAGCATCTGTTTTTGTTTTCAGTAACAAAGCTCTAGAAACTCACTACACACTACCTACCCAGCAGCAAACAGCAGACAGCAGTTAGAGCATTTAGCAGCTAGAGAGTCAGATATTTCCCTCAGGAAAAACAGAGCTGAAGGAGAAGCTAGAATGTTGCCCCACCAAATACTGAGAATCTAAAAAAACAAAAAGACCAGCAAGCAGAAGGAAAGGGGAATTTTATACATTGGGAATATTTGCTTTCTTGCTGAGAATTAGATTAGATTAATTTCTACGTCTGTATTGGTAGATTTGAATGTTAAGTGAAGTGATTATGTTTCTCTGCCATGTAACAACCAAGCATCCTCATTTTAGTGTAGTTTTATGTGAACATTGAGCAAGAATATTATATTGAATTGTAATCACAATTACAAAAGTAATGCAATATCTTATTTGACATTGTTTCCTATTTTTATTGTGTTTCAAATCGTTTTTGACTTTTTCTTGAGCGTGTTTAACGTCAGTCTAGATTCGGACTCCCATTTGCTCTCACTGTCTTGACCCTAGTTTGATACTGCAAGGACTTGCTCGTGTGAGACTCAGTTTATGTGGCCTTGACAACAGCCCCCTTCAGATTAAATCACATTACTCTGAGTTAAATGACACAACTCTCACAGACTTTAAATTAAATTTGTGTGTCAAAAAATTATATTAAAGAAAAAGATAACACAGAGTTTAAAATTAGTTGAAGGATCTCTGTCTGAGTGTCTCTTTTCTTTTTTTTAAAGAGGTTGAGGTTTCTGCTCTTGCACTCATTCTTATGGCTGGGTGGCATGAATGGCCCGACTGTTTACACCAAAACACAGGCTGTAGCCACACACAGATCACAAGACTAGAGAGCGTGTATGTGTGTGTGTGGGGGGGCTTGTTATCCCATAAGCCTTGTTCTTTTTCCTTTATTTCTTACTTCTTTATTCTGTTCTTCTTTTTTAAAGCATGAGCATCTCTACAAAACCAACAGTGTAGACTACCGGGGACACACCGATAGCGTCCCCCCTACCCCGGCCTTTCCAGTGTCTCCTCCAACACCTTACGGTAAGAGATCATTTCAAAATGGACACTACTCGATGTGTCTGAATTTTTTGATCTTATCAGCATCTTCTTTCTCTTCACAGTGAAACATTTCTCAGAGTCTTCCCAGCTTAGGGCTGCCCGGCAGTGGGACCAACACAGCTGGACACAAGGTACGCTTTCCCAAGAGTGTGCAGGATCATATGCATGTATGTGTCTGTGTGACTGGCAAAAGCACTAATCTTTAAACCCAAACACTTCTGAATGCTGCCAGACAGGGTTGAAAAGCCAGCTGGAATGTCCTCTTGGCTTAAAATACAAAAAACACACGCACATATACACACCTGGCCTGTACTGTGTTGCTATTGGCTGGAGATGTGGGCCCGACTCTGTTTTTGGTAAGTCTTGTCTGGCTAGACGCAGACAGATGGCTTGTTTCTGGACTTTTGTGTTTATTATTTTTAGGTTTGAGGTAAAAAGTGGTTGGAGGAGTTGGTAAAATGGACTGGGATATCATTTCAGGCCCATTCATGACAGCTGATACGGGCTGTCTACTAATAATAGTTGACGGTAACAGAGGAAGAGACCACTGCTGGCAGGATGTCCACTCACGTCCTGTTCTGGGAGGGGACAGGAGGAGAGGGGAGGGTCTTTTGTTGCTGGGACATCCTGCCTGAGGAGATATGTACCACACAGCTGCAGAAGGAATTTACTGTAGTGTCAAAAACCACAAGCGTCTCTCAGTGTCATATCTGATCCAAGTGGCTGTCATGTTCCTGTCGTAGTTACAAATTATTTGTGCTTTTCCCGCTGAGGAAGCAAAGACAACAGATGAAATGACAGTGCAAGTCATATTTTATGAAAGGTGCAGATTTATGTCTATTATAATGGATTACAATCCTATATCTTTATAAATCTTTAAAAACTCATTAATCAATATATGCAGAATTAAATACTTTAAATAACCTGAAATACCATTGTCCATCTGTGTGCACAATATTGCAAACACTTTTTCACTGATTGTTTGTCAACTAATACAACATAATGTGCTGTACTATCACACTCTGGATCCATATTATCGTAGAAAACGTGCAATCTTCTACATTTTATTCACAACATTGGTTGTTTTTTAAATGCTTAAAACTACTTACTGTAAGTAAAATGAAGTTGTTATGGTGCTGAAAAAAGTATTATGGAAAAAGTCAAAGTGGATGGTTGGGCGATGCGTGATGCTCTGTCACTGACATTGACTTCTTTTTTCCATGACTGCGACCTATATCCCAAACCTTAACAAAGTAGTTTTAGCCAACATTTTAGCCTGAACTTGGGCATTGACAAACTTAATTAAATTATGCTGTCATTTAGGTGTCTGTTTGTGGGTATGGCCTGCGGTTAACACCTTGGCCAATCTATAAAGATGAGGAAGCAGCTCAAGTCTGTTATTTAAGGGGTATTTTTAAAAATGTTTATGATGTTTATCAAGTCAAGCATGTTTCATCAAATTAACTTTAAATTTAACAGCAAAAATGTTAATATCAAATCTCTTTATTGGCAGCTCACCTTTGTGAGCTGCACCCACCATACATACTGTAGTTTCCCCTCTACTGCAACTAATTAGAAAATATTGTGGCCATAGCATTTTAATAACAAAGCCACAGAATTATACATTTATGATGGGATTTTGAAGTTCATTCTTTGAAAGTGCAGGACTGCCTACTTATTGTAAACATGCCTGTCACAACAGAGGGGTGGCAGGATGGACAAGGAGCTGATGAAAGAGTAATTATTGCTTGTTTACAGAAAAACACCTGATTCTTTTCCTCTGCTGGATGGACAGAAGAATTAACAAAGGACATAGAATATTTGTAGCTCACTGACGTTTTTGGGAGCAGACAAGTGTTTCCTGTTTCCCACGTTAAAAGCAGACGATAGTCTGGGAAGCAATTTGCCACGTCGGAACAGAACAGTCAGATTCCCCATTATTTTGCATTTCATGTTTAGAGTAATTATTTGACCTGAGGCTACTGTAATGAGAGGAGTGATTACTGTTGGCAGCAGCAGACAGCTCCAAAACAACAGTGGTGCACTCAGTCGGCCATGATTAACCCTAAAGGAGAGTTCCCACTGTGTTATCACCGGGCTAATCACACTGGGCAATCTGGGATCCTGGTATGTTGTGCGTGCTGGTTTTTGTGTAAGATCCTATTTTAATCAACAGATATTTACAGAAGTAAAGAATTCCACTGAGGTATTAATTATGTGATTTGAGGTACAAAAAAAAGTCTAGATATTAGGTTAAAATTCATTAGTCTGGATTATTTTTGGGGGGCTTTATTTGAGAGTGATAGGATAGTGGATAGTGTCTGGAAATGGGGGAGAGAGAGGGGAGGACACCATAGACTGTATATAGAAGTGGACGTAGTCATCGTGACGTCACCTGTTGGTTTGTGGACTGCCATTTTGAAGTCTCGAGTTTGGCCGATAGTCTAGTTCGCTTGCTTAGCTAGAAGAAGACCTGAAACTAGCGACTGAGACCATAAACTCATTAGGAAAGTGTTTACTGGGGTAATTATTCAGATGAGAAGTAGGGTCCTTTTCCCATTATTTCTAATGGAGTGGGACTTCTTTTTGCAACCAGAAGAGTCGCACCCTGCTGGCCGTTCGATAGAAGTCCCACTCGATAGTTTAAGGGACTTCCGCGTTCGCATCAGTTTGCCGACAGGAAGCTTCCCGCTTGGAGGATACACAGCAAAGGGCCACAGGGTGGTCTCGAAGCCTGGGCCGCTGCAGCAAGGGCTCAGCCCTGTACATGGGGTGCGCACTCTACCAACTGAGCCACCCACGGCCCTTTAGTCTGGATTTAAACTGAGTTACCTTTGGTAGAAGAGTAAATTACACCACGAAAAAGACTGGTTTCACATTTTAGAAAAAACCTTTATTTGCTTCTCTCTGAGAAAAGAGATAGACAGCAGTTAGCAACATTAGATAAGCTAAACATAAAGGCTGGAAGAAGGGGGAAACAGCTTGAAGTCAATGTGGTTTCGACTTAATGTTTTTTTTTGTTTTAAAAGGATTTCATGAACCTAAAATGTCAAAGACATCAGTTAAAAGGCAGAAACACAGAAATCAACACACTTAACATTATGCAAGGTTTTCAGCTAATGGCAACATATTTGTGACATTCTTTACATCTTTTTCGTACTTTAGCCTTTGCAAAGTCATCACCATGCATCAACCCAAAAGTGAACTCTGTCCTGTCTGTACTTTCATTTCCTTCTGATGGCAAAGCGCAGCTCTAAAATATTATGTAATAACGTTTCCTTTGTGTACTTGTGGCCAGATCAAAATAAACAGTGATGTATCCAGAAGCCCTCTACAAACGGAAGCAGGTTTCAGCCAGAGGAATGTAGATGTTGTTAAAAGCTGAGGTTAGGAAGAGGCAGATGGTCCGTTCAGACAAACACTTTACTGTCTGAGTCTCAGGGGTCAAAGGTCAGGAGAAAGTATGGGGGAGTGGACAGAGAGGGCAGCGGGCCCAAAGAAACTTCTCCTTCTCTGTCAGATGATTGGATTTGTTTTCAGTGATGAATGACATGTCAGTTTCAAGTGCCATTGTTGACCCTGAACAGGTTTTGTGCAGAGAGATTTTTCATAGCCTTATAGCCAACAACCATGTGGAGTGGATCACTTAAAGGCACACTTAATGATCCAAATGTAAACAAAATGAGTGAAAGCTGCTGTTGCTGTAAAATTTATTGACAGGTCTAGGACAGACAAATAAACATTACACAGCAACTCATTCATAGTCTGATCCTTAAAGGTTTGTTTACATCAGTAATTCAAGAAAACTGACCTTTGTACCATGATCACATAAACGCTTTTCATCAGTAAGACACTTTCATTATGTTATAAGTGAATTTATTTATTGCATTTAAAAACAACAAATGTGCTGAAAAATGATAAATATAATTGGGTAAATACATATAAATAATCAACAAATAAAGGCACGGATACTTTGATTTCAACAGAGTGTAGAATGAAGAGCAGTGATTGGTCAGCAGATTTGAGGGGCACAAATAATTATGATCCAGAATTAGACAGCTAAATCCAAGATGATGCAGTTCATTGGATCAGCTGGCAATATTTTTCTTATTGACATTTAATACCATGAAAAGACCAAAAAACATAAATGTGTTTGTCTCTCTCGATACTTTCTGACTTCCCTAACTTGCGTGTGGCCCCAACCCATTGGGAGATTTTTAAAACAGCTGGTCACTATAGTTTTAACAAAGAAATAGTGGGAAATAGTGTCTTTTTTGGGGACCATGATGAAGGAACATGTCACCCAGTGTTGATTTTGGACAACAATGGAGATATTAGGCTTTGACGTTAGTAGGATACATTCATTGTTGGCATCTCCGACACTGACGTTGGACGCATTTGTGCAGCGGTGGTCATGATACTAACCATTCAATACGCAGACTGGTCCGCTGTCAATTTGTTTGCGGGAGAGAGAGGTGGGGGGAGCGAGTGAGAGGAGGTGCTGAGTAAATATGTGCTGCAATCATATACAAGTTTTCCCATCTTAAAATGGAAATCAATATGTGGCGGTCAGCGCTGATAATGTGGTGGGCCACCACAAATAAATTAATTTATGGGAAACACTGTACTGGATATCACTCACCATATTAGCCAGTAAACACAAACCCAGTGATAAACAAACAGAACAGAAGTTGACTTCGGGCCGGCCGCATCAACTTGGCAACGCGTCCGATGAAAGCGTCAATAGAGTCGAAAGCCAATTAGCTTAGCCTAAGACTTGAAGCAGGGGGAAACAGCTAGCTTGTCTCTGTTTGAAGGTTACGCAATTCACCTAGCAGTTATGTGCTTCGGTTTTACACAAACAACATATAATGTACTAATCAGGGAGCTTTAGAGGTGCTTGGTTAGCAGATTTTATTACCATTGGACAGAGCCAGGCTAGCTGTTTCTAGTCTTGATGCTAATCAATGCTAACCAGCTCTTCGCTCCATTGCATTGAACAGGCAGATGTAGTTCTTCGAATTGAACTCTTGACATTAAAGTGAATAAACATATTTCCTAAAATGTTGAATTATTCATTTAATACAAAGACCAATACTAGAACAACTTACTGTAAGATGCTGTTAAAAGTTTTGGTTTAGTTCAGTACAATTTGTGGCAGTGGCCTGTAGTTCCATAAACGCAGACTTGGGTTTTTAAACTGATGAGCGTCACAGATGGACAGAGCTGATGTCCATTCCAGCTCATTTCCTGTGACACAGAGGGTTAAAATAAGGCACATGCTTCCACTGAAACAAAAGTAAACTCAACACAATTCAATCAAGACCTTTATGTTGTAATTTATGATGTGCTAAGATTAGACACATGGCAGGAGACACAGCTAGTTTGTGTCTGCATGCCTTTGTCTCTGTGTTTGTGGCGAGCAGATGGTGGGAGTGGACACACATGCCCTGACAGAGAGGCCATAGAAACCCCCAGATCACCCACCCGACCACCAGCCACCACCTCACCACCACCACCACCTCCTCTCTCTGGTCCATAAAAGGGCACATATGACCTCTGACACCACTGGAATCCATTCTGATTGGGGGAAAGTGCTCGCAGTGGCCCAGCAAGAACAATGCTCAGTGGTCAGTGAGAGGAAGAGGAGGGAGGGTGGGAGAAAGGGTATGGAGACATGCATGGAGGGGAGGGGGGAGGAATTCTCTACCTCTCGTCCCTCCCTCGACACAAACCCAGAAGTCGAGCGGTGTCACAACAAGCCAGGAACAAACGGGGAGCTTATTTTCCCATCTGGGGGACAAAAGGAATTGGGCATGGTGGCGAAACGATCCAGCCCCTGAAAAAAGAAAAAAGCTTAAAAAGGAACCGTTACCAAACTGTGTTTAGCATTTCTATCTATTTTATGAAATATTATAGACCAAACACTGGCACATTAATCGATAATGCACATGCAGCACCAAACACAACACAATTTTTTGGACTGTGTTGAAAGCAGATTGAAGACAGTAGCTGCCACATGTGAGTTTGGAGAAAACTGAAAATTTACTCAGGGACAAAGTTATTGATGAGTGTTGTTCTGAGACACTGTAAAGACTCCGGCTGTGTGAGAAACATTTGGCTTTCACGGGACTGCAGGAAATTGGGGGCTAAGAGGCAGAAAAATTTAAACCACAAAGGATGGAAAATGTTGACAACACAGTGGACAGAAGGCCAGTTCAGGGAGCAGAGACCACAGCATTAATCAACAAGAGGTCTGTGTTGTCACAAGTCCAGCCTGTGTGAGACGCACCACAGCATCAATGCTCAGACAGCACAAGGCCATTCAGATCAGTTTGTAGGCTTATGAGATGGCAGACACAGCTGGGGTCTCTGGAAAGTGAAAACAAAACCAACATCCACACCTGTGAATGGTCAGCACAGTGATACTTGAAATGTGCACCATGATTAGCCAATGGACGGTGTTCACTGTGCTGTGGTGCCCTGATGCAGTTCCCTTCTTTCATTCAGCCTGACATTGTGTTCATTTTAGTTGATTTATTGTTGGGAGGTTGTTTTCTTTTCTTTTGCCCTGGCAAGGGACACATTTTTCATGCTGATGTCAATTTATGTTGACATGGAAGCTGTGGTACGAGTTGATTAATTTAACATTAACATAAATTAACATGTTTCCAAGAAGATTTGATGAATATTTATGAGGACTGAGAAATGTCTACTTGAGAGTTATTCATTTTGTTGACCTGTACATCCATTTTGATCTTAACCTTGCTTGTTGCCATTTTTCTGTCACAACTTCTCATGGCTACAATAGGTTCAGTAGTTAGCAAGCAATGCGGAAAATTACATTCTTAATCCCACCTCTAAAGCTCTGATTGGACAACTGTTTCTCCAGCCGTCAGTGAGCACAACACCAGGCCTGTTTGGATTTCTGAATTAATCGGGTATGTGGGTGTTGATTGAGAGATCTGGCTAGCACGGTGGCAAAAGTTTAACTTTTTGACCGGACTGCTTTGCATATGTTACTGGACTGTGTTTTTCTAACACAGTGGTCTTACTAAAATGAATGAGGAGGCTGTGTGATCAACAACTGGCCTCAGAGGACCCAGAGTTGTCAACTTAGAGTTCATCCACTCATTTGCAGCATCATTCCTCAACAGACTCAGAGTTTTCTATAGTTTTGTAGAGCTTGAGGCAGTCATGGAGACATCTGACAAAGGAAAATACTTGTTAGATGGAGAGAGGGATGCTTGTTACACTGTAGTGTGGCTAGTCAAGTCAATTTCATTCATGTAGCCCGATAGCACTTATCACAAATTTTGCCTTAGCAGGCTTTACAATTTGTACAGCATAAGAAACCCTTAATCACTAGAAACATTTTAAAGGGAAAGAAATAGCTGTCTGCTAGGGTTAACAATTCTTCTGTCAAACCTAACTACTTGAAACAATCCATTCAAACCGACCATCAAAAATCGACAAGAGGACGTTGATTTTTTAGCCGTACAGGTTTAAGGTTGATAATCACTCAAGAGGCTCATAAAGCAGCCATGACAACAAAACCAAATTTTGTGGTCAAAAATTTGATACAGCCTCGCATGTAAAGACACAACAAGTTAGAAAGAGCTTCCTGCAACACGGTGGCATGTTATAACCAACGGCATGTATGGACCCACCAGGAGAACTACTTATGATCCATGATCACTTCCCCAGATGTTCAAAGTCTGAGGAATTTCACTTCAACTTCAAAACATGATCAAATATCTGGGACATTTTTTGCAGATTTTCTTAATTCATGAAAGACATTGATATTCATATCATCACCACATATCCCCGTGTCTGATCCAGGCTGTGTGATGAATGAAAAGAATCAGACGTTCTTTCTAAGTCAAACTGTCTTTGAGAAGAAACCAGTGGCAGCTTGATGACCGTACCGTTTACCGTTACCCTTCACCCTGTTTCTCTCCCTCCACTTGTTTGTAGTGCTATTATTCTTCACTCCCTCTCCTGATGGCACGTAACTTGGCCTCTCCTCTGCCTCTTCACTGAGTCGATAAAGCTGTCCGTCCAAACACCCGGGAAGGAGCAGAGGAATCTGATTTACAGACAACCGCCTACAAGTTTGTCCTCTACAGAAAAATGCTCTGCTCAGACAACTCAGTGCCTCTGAACAGGAGGAGGAGGAGGGAAGACTCAGCAGGGTCTGAGGTTGATTGATTTTTACTGAATGAGGGAGGGCAGCTGATCATATTCTGTTGCACTGCTAAGTGATACCAAGCAGAGAGCTGCATGCCCAGGCAGAAATCACTCAAGAATTCTTAAAGCTCTACTAATTAATATTGCATTACCAATTAATCAAATAACTACCTGGTGTGGGAAAGATGTCACACACAGGGACAAACTCACAGAGAATTATTACAAACTCTGCAGCTCTGCTGCACTTTGAAGTCTCTTTTAGCCCATAGTTTTGGTCTTAATGTACATTTAATGCATATTTCAGCCCTCTCAACAAACCCACTGCACACTACCAGCACCAAACAGCAGACAGATACAGTTGGTGGAAGTAGGTGAAGGTGTCTCCATTATGCACTGGCTTTACACACCTGAAATTTGCAAAAAGGTGAACTGAGTGGAAGGTTTGACACCTCCTCTTTACTGCTATGCCTAATAATATTGTTCTCAACTTCCTACAGTCGTCCTCAAAGTTTGTTACTCAAACTTCCCTAATCCTGGAAATGTAGTATTTTTCCTCTTTCCATCCATCTTCATCCACTTATCCGGGGTCAGGTCACGGGGTTATTTTTCTTCTTTTTAATTCTTAATATCTGATTTTAAAATATCAAACATTCCAAAATCTTTGTAGTCATAGTCAGTTCATCATGTCTGGCGTCAACTTGATAAATCATCCAATCAAGCAAGTTCACAGAGCTGTGAATTAAGCTCCCTCTCAGAATCTAATACAGTAAGTTAGCAGGTATTATCAGACCATCAGAGTTCAGCATGATCTGCCCCTCACAGGGTCTTTTTTGGCTTTTTAATTATTGCTCAATATAATAGACTTTCAGCTGGCCTCAGGATCACAGCAGCTGTCTTTTCGTTACATTTCCCGTCATAGCCCTGAGAAGCTGCAGTCTGTGAACAGCTGTAACATGCCGTGGACCTTCAGACCTATCAGCCTCAGTCTGTGTGTGTGTATGTGTGTGTGTGTGTGTGTGTGCATACAATGTGCACTCACATTCCTGTGGTCAGCAGGGAGTTTGCAAACCCACTATTGTCCTGCATAACTCTATGTGCATCATTGTACTTATGCATGTGTGTAGGCTCACCCTACTGTCTACTGCGAAGCTGCTAAATGTTTGGATGCGTGAGTGGAAGAGATAAAGAAAGACAAGGAGAACTTTTTTTGTCACAACACAATACACAAACTCTTTAGCTAAACCGAACATGTGACAGCTATATGTGTTTCATCTTTTTGCATTTCTCTGTAAATTCATGAAAGACATTGATATTCATATCATCACCACATATCCCCGTGTCTGATCCAGGCTGTGTGATGAATGAAAAGAATCAGACGTTCTTTCTAAGTCAAACTGTCTTTGAGAAGAAACCAGTGGCAGCTTGATGACCGTACCGTTTACCGTTACCCTTCACCCTGTTTCTCTCCCTCCACTTGTTTGTAGTGCTATTATTCTTCACTCCCTCTCCTGATGGCACGTAACTTGGCCTCTCCTCTGCCTCTTCACTGAGTCGATAAAGCTGTCCGTCCAAACACCCGGGAAGGAGCAGAGGAATCTGATTTACAGACAACCGCCTACAAGTTTGTCCTCTACAGAAAAATGCTCTGCTCAGACAACTCAGTGCCTCTGAACAGGAGGAGGAGGAGGGAAGACTCAGCAGGGTCTGAGGTTGATTGATTTTTACTGAATGAGGGAGGGCAGCTGATCATATTCTGTTGCACTGCTAAGTGATACCAAGCAGAGAGCTGCATGCCCAGGCAGAAATCACTCAAGAATTCTTAAAGCTCTACTAATTAATATTGCATTACCAATTAATCAAATAACTACCTGGTGTGGGAAAGATGTCACACACAGGGACAAACTCACAGAGAATTATTACAAACTCTGCAGCTCTACTGCACTTTGAAGTCTCTTTTAGCCCATAGTTTTGGTCTTAATGTACATTTAATGCATATTTCAGCCCTCTCAACAAACCCACTGCACACTACCAGCACCAAACAGCAGACAGATACAGTTGGTGGAAGTAGGTGAAGGTGTCTCCATTATGCACTGGCTTTACACACCTGAAATTTGCAAAAAGGTGAACTGAGTGGAAGGTTTGACACCTCCTCTTTACTGCTATGCCTAATAATATTGTTCTCAACTTCCTACAGTCGTCCTCAAAGTTTGTTACTCAAACTTCCCTAATCCTGGAAATGTAGTATTTTTCCTCTTTCCATCCATCTTCATCCACTTATCCGGGGTCAGGTCACGGGGTTATTTTTCTTCTTTTTAATTCTTAATATCTGATTTTAAAATATCAAACATTCCAAAATCTTTGTAGTCGTAGTCAGTTCATCATGTCTGGCGTCAACTTGATAAATCATCCAATCAAGCAAGTTCACAGAGCTGTGAATTAAGCTCCCTCTCAGAATCTAATACAGTAAGTTAGCAGGTATTATCAGACCATCAGAGTTCAGCATGATCTGCCCCTCACAGGGTCTTTTTTGGCTTTTTAATTATTGCTCAATATAATAGACTTTCAGCTGGCCTCAGGATCACAGCAGCTGTCTTTTCGTTACATTTCCCGTCATAGCCCTGAGAAGCTGCAGTCTGTGAACAGCTGTAACATGCCGTGGACCTTCAGACCTATCAGCCTCAGTCTGTGTGTGTGTATGTGTGTGTGTGTGTGTGTGTGCATACAATGTGCACTCACATTCCTGTGGTCAGCAGGGAGTTTGCAAACCCACTATTGTCCTGCATAACTCTATGTGCATCATTGTACTTATGCATGTGTGTAGGCTCACCCTACTGTCTACTGCGAAGCTGCTAAATGTTTGGATGCGTGAGTGGAAGAGATAAAGAAAGACAAGGAGAACTTTTTTTGTCACAACACAATACACAAACTCTTTAGCTAAACCGAACATGTGACAGCTGTATGTGTTTCATCTTTTTGCATTTCTCTGTAAATCTCTGCTTTGCCTTTCATACCATCCCGCTTATGCAGCCAGCGTGGTCAGAGGTGCGAAATATGAAGAGACATATTTTACTCCAGATAACCTCCCTCTAGTTGTATTGATTAATGGGATTACCTCCACAGCAAGCATGAAGGAATGCACTCAGTTTTAGCATGAGGCATAAACCGTCACTGTGATCAGGGGGAGCGGGGGGGCAGGTCTATTGGCTGGTGGAGGTTGGCAGTCATGCCCACATGGGTCCGTGCCATCTGGAATTGGTTTTGCACGGTTCGACCCACACTGAAGAGTCTTTGTGTTCACTCAGAGCTGCACAAGTGAGGAGAAAACAGTGGATAGAAAAACACAGTTGAAAAAAACTCAAGGGGAAATGCACTCCAAACTTTTAGAAAACAATAAATTGTAAAGTTTTAGAGGTTGTCTACTAAACTAAATGCTATTGATGTGCATAAAAAAATGCATGAGGAATGAAAAAGTCCAAGTACTTGTGATTCATGATTCAGAAGAAAAAGAAGGAAAATTTAGTTTATTCAGATTATACTGTATTCGAAGCCAGCTTTCGCTATTGCCATGGACACATTTGCTTTAGGAACTTATAAGTATTGAGGTCCAATACCAGATCGTTTGTTTTGAGAGAGAGTGCAAGTCCAATATAAAATATGTTGAACTCAAATACTCATGATTGATTCCTTTATATTCTTGGTATTAGGATGTACTTCTGTCTATTTCACACTGGGCACAGAATGTTCTTTCTCTCAGTCTTGTCTCTGGGTTTCTTTATTAACCCATGTCTACATGCACATGAGTAGCTATGGATACTGTGAAGCGTGGATACAGGGGGGTGAAAGGTGTGTTAATAACGACCAGTGGAGCCCTACAGAGCAGAGTCTGGTCTGAGGTCTGAGGTCAGAGGTCAGGATGGGGTCAGTCGGTGTTGCCACAATTTGGGCTGTTCTGTAATTAACGGGATGAGCTGGGATGAGCAGCAGAGTGGCAGATGTGACAAACCACAGCGAGGAGAATCAGCCGTGGGAACAGAGTGAGACGAAGCTCGGCTGCTTTCTGGGAATCATCCCGAGAGAGTTTCACTGACAGGGACTGTGGGAATGTTTGAGGAATCCTGCTGCCCTCAGTGCATTCCCCTCAGTTTGTGTTTGTGTTTATTTTCTTCGATCAGCAACAACATCCTTAGTTATCTACATTTTCTGAGCTGTGCATGAGTAAGTCTCTCTGTCAGTGATGAGAGGTTTATGTCTAATTATTGGCATACACAACATAAGCTACTCTGTGTTCTTGACCTTTAACCCCTAAGAGTTCAAGTTGAGCGACTGCCTGTGAGGTATATCAGAGACCCTTATGGGGGTATCACATAGCACCAAACCATCTGAAGAGTAATGTTTGGAAGCATGTTGGATATAACACCATAGTATAAAATCCTAGATAAAGGTGAAACTGTTGGCCAACCTTTTAAAATGCAACAGTCTGAGATTTCTGTTATTAATCATAATCATCAAACTTTCGCATCTGTAAAATGTGACTCTTTGGAGACAGCTTAGAACTACACTATGCAGGTTGCGTTCAAGATCATTTAAACTAATTTGTTCATTATTATTTGTTTTGTGTTTTTTTTTAGCTAAAAGCAGCTTTCTTTGAATATCAAAAGGACAACTCGGTTATCATTGAAGTTTGTATTGCACAGAAAGAACTTTAACTTTAGACAGCAAGAAACGTTACATTACACACATTGATGATCTGACATACAGACACTGGACATACAAAACTAAACTTTTAGTATGTTTAATGAGTCCTGTTCACAGCAGCTGCCAGTACGGTCTCACTTATGGACATCTGATACACCATACATAATGTCGACACTATATACATTTGTGTGGGAGACATCCCACCATGGGAAAGTCATATTAAACCCGAAAACCTTGACCAGTTGTGCAGATCCATTACTTCAATGAAGTAGCAAGACCACAATGTAAACCTGCTCCATTACACGTAAAAGCTTAAACTAACAGAGGAAATTTACATTTTACTTACATGATTGTGTAATAAATGAGTTGTTTAATTAAGTAATTAAATTATCAAAAATCAGTTTACACACAGTGAATTTGGGGCTTCTGGGGCACTTTGGGGTTATCAGTAAAATACTAGTAAGTGAACCTTTTTTTAAATTCTTGAAAATGTATTTAAATACCAAAAGTAAACATACGTGTCAAGTAGAATGCATCCTTTCAGTGTATTATGTGCATTATGCAGGCAAACAGTATGTTGTAATACAAGCATGACCATGGAAACAACATTTTAATGTAGGAGTCGACAATGTGGTGCTACTTTCCTTTATGCTGTAAACTGTTGGGTAGTTTAACAACACATGCTCTGTATTTGTCTATACAAATACAAAGCATTTAATAAATGTAGTGAAACAAAAAGTACACTGTTCTCCCCTGTAGTACAGTAAAAGTATAAAAATGGAAATACTCAAGTAAGGATGTAACTCAAGTAATAAGTAACTTCACTACATACAGCACTTACTGAGTAAATGTATTTTCCACCCCTTCCTTTCACTCACTGAGAGGACAGTTCACTTTGCCGGCACTGCTTAGTGGTCCCTCTTCAAACTTTCAGATAGTACTATAAATTCTTCTGCTTTATAATTGTGTATGTACAGTATGTTTGTGTTACAGGTGCATCATGCATACACTCGAGCATTGTCAAATTTCATCAACAGCACACATGTGATTATATAATCCACTTGAGATGATGTAGCTTGTCCAGTATGATCACAAACAAAGCTGGGACATTGAGGCCAAAATCCTCCATTACAGAGCACTTGAATTAAGGGAAGGAGCGGAAGAGTGGAGGGGGGGGGAGGAAGGGGTGTATGGGGTGCCAGACTGCCTGAAACAAGGAGCTCTTTATAATGACTGACTCTTTACATGGTGACTCATCGTACTTCACAGGCCTGTCTGTGGCCTGAGGAGGCCTGCCCTCATGTTTGCTGAATGACACACTGTGTTGTCAGAATGTCAGGATGTCATGTCGGGATGTTTGGAGTGCCCTCACACATGTCTGCTTCTATTGTACGCTGTCAGTCTCTGCTACGCTGAAATTTACAGTGAAACTTGCTTTACTGGCATGACCTTAATGATATAGAGTAGTCTACTGCTGCATGTAGGCTAACTTAGCATTACCACTGGAAGCTAGCTTGGCCTCATTGTATGTTTATTAAAATCTGTAACCACACAAGACACAAAGTGTTAAGTGAGCTTTAGCGGTGTTTTGCAAGAGATTTTTCACATTTGGAGAGAGCCAGGTAAGCTGTTTCCCCCTGCTTTCAGCCTTTAGGCTAAGTTAGCCTAACCGCTGGCTTTAGCTTTGTATTTAATGTACACACATGAGAGTGGTATCAATCTTTTTATCTAACTCTCTCACCAAGTAAGTGAAACTATTTCCTAATAATTCAGATTTTTGTAAACAAAAACAAAAAAATACAAAGGAAAGATTAATGTAGAAAATCATTGTAAAAATTCTAATTAAACTACATATGACACACATATATACAGGCAGACTGGATTATTGTTTTTATGAAGTGACATCTGACCATATTACTGAAACTAACAGGAAATCCCTCTTTTATGCCTTTGAGACGACACATTAAAACACTGTATTATTAGATGTAAATTATATAAACTCATGAAATGGGAAGGATATTCAAATTAGATTTTTCATCTTTTTATTTTGCTAAAACAAACACACTCACAAGAAGATTTTTGCCACTTTTGGAGAAAGTAAATCAGAGATAATGAGAATAAAGGGCTACAATTTTGTACTGATATTATGAGAGAATGCTAATGATTATAGAAGTTGACATGAGACTGTGGAAGAATAAGGTGTCAAGGATTGTGTTTGCAAATAAGTACCTGTTTGTAGTAATAAGTAGGCAGTTATTATAGTTTACGGAACAATGTCACATCCTGGGGAATTCTAACCAGACAGTATGTCTGGTTAGAATTTGAGAGCTATGTAGTAAATGAGGATTGACATTGTTTTATCTTTTTTTGTCAGATTCCCGGAGTTTCCTGGACGGTATGAACCACGCCGGCGGCTCCTCAGAGGGAGTGTCGGTCACGTCTGCTTCCTGTCAGAGGATCTTTGGTTCCATGTGCTCGGTGTCATCAGACAGCCCCATCCCACACACAGACAGGTACGAACACATGTTGCTAACAGTTTTGTTAGTATGCCATGTATATCATAAATTATTGTCAAATCAAAATTGTACGCATATGTTCTACCTAAAGCATCAGCCTTCTTGGAATAGAAGTCATTGATTAAGACATTAATGTGAAACTTCTGGACAAGTTTATATTTGACAACATTTTCAGGTGTCTGTGTGGTTTTGTTTCAAACCCTTAACATGTGAAAGAGGGAATCTTCTCTCTCGCAGTTTCTGACAAGACACATCAGATACAGTCCTAATGTATGTGTTAAGAAATGTTTCCTGTAGCTCTGATGGAGGCACACTTTGTCAGTCAGGTGTTATTACAGACTTTTGTCCAAATTAGAGGGATAGCAGAGAAACAAGTGTTCACTCCTTCAATTACTACTATTTCCACCTCTGCGTCTTTGTATTTTTAAAGCTTCTCTTTGCAGACCACTAGGAATGTCTTTTTACTTGTTGAAGTCACGACTGACAGCAAGTGATTTCCTAGGCTTCTACAAAATACCCAAACAAAGATATGATTAATCATATTACTCACTCAAAAAATCCAAAAGGTGCAGAACCTCCTTGATTTTAGCCGACTTTTTCATGCCGACTACTCTTGAGGGTTGAATTTCTGCAGGAAATCTGTTTAATTGCTGTGCAGCACAAAGGAAAATAGCTTTATGACACAAAAAGAGAATCCTTTGGAACAGCTTGCTGTCCTCAGAGTTTCAGTACAACCACTACTGCTACTGCACTGCAAAGTAAAATATCAACTTATGGAATAACTTTTATTTTTAAGTTAGGCTGTTATACTTCATGTATGTTGTAGTGTGTACGTTTACACTTAAAGCCCTTGGGGTTGCATAGACAGGCATCTAATTGATGCACTCATCTAGCTGCCTACTACTAGTGTCCTCAAGTAAGTACAATACTACAATATGCAGTCCACAAACATCCTTTGAATCCTTAACTTTCTCACTCAACACTGTACAGCTCACCCAGCGTAGTGGGTGCTCCCCTCCATCCAGCAAACCCTGTCACCTGTGCAAAGGTCCCTGCTTAAATTACGTTTGACACAAAGCAGACAGGTCCTACTGGCCGCTGGAGTTCTGCACCCAACACACGCAAAAATATATATGGCTCTTTCATAAATACTTCACTGTTCATACATTTTTAGTTCTAATGTCTTCTAAGGTAGAGTTTGAATGCTTCCATTTGAAAATATTTACGTGACTATTAATTATCTGGACCATGTTTTTCTTCTGCAGCTCCACGCCTCCACCTGTGTGGCACGACCGGACTCCAAACTCCCTGAACTCCCCGTACTCCCCGTATCCCCCCCAACCCTCACCTCCTCTCTCCCTCAGCACTCCCAATGCCCACAGCTCTCCCCGGGGGGCTCTGAGAGGCATGAGTGGAGGTCTTGGGGCCCGCAGTGATACAGACAGCACAGACTTGTCTTCGTTGTTGTTAGGGAACGGGGGCCTGGAGCACAGCCTGCTGGAGGCCATGGATGGCCTCGGGAGTCTGAACCTTGTGGGAGACGGGGGCCTCCCTCCAATGCTGCCTGACAAAAAGAGAGTGGGTGAGAGTGGAGAGCTTGGTTCCCGCTCCCCTTCTCTAAGTGGATTTTCCAGCCCTCACAGTGGCAGCAGTCTCAGCATCCCATTCTCATCCCCCATGACCCCTGACCCCCTTAGAGGACTCAGCGGGGCCCAGTCGCCTGGAGCAGGTATACTGTCCCAGATTGTTCCAGTCCCATGAGGTTTATCTTTCTGTCTCTCTCTGTGGCATTAAAACATTTATTGTGATCTATCTGCCTCTTATAAATGGTTAGCTAACACAAATTGCATTGACCAATTTCACTTTTTCAGGAACTTCCAACCACATCTCACAGACTTTTATCACTAACAGTTGGAGGTGTCGTTTATATAATATTTTATCACTCAACCTGAGTCAGTCCCTCAAAACATTCATGATCGAGCACAGAATAATCAATCAGTCACAGGGGCAAAACAAGTCATTTTACTTTGCTACCTTAAGAAATGTGTTTTTGCATTTTAGGGTAAAATAAAAATTGTATTTCGTTAATAATCTAATTTAACTGATGAAAATTGCTTGCAGCAAGGATTATAGTAATTGGAACATTGCTGCTAAATTTACTTTTTAAACATGTATGCTTTCAGAACCACAAACAGAATTATATTCACGTCAGTATATGTATTGGTGTGAGAACAGACATTTCAGACAAGAATATCTCAAAAAATCTCAGCACACTGTTAGAGATGAATAAAGTGATAATACAATGTTTTGTCATTTGGGTGTACTGGCCCTTTTACAAGTCTCACTTCCTTTTGGCTGTCATATTTGCTGTCTTGTCATATTTACGCCTTTGCCAATCTGAAACCTAAACATAGAGTCTTAATCTGTGTCTTGCAGACTTTAGCAGTAAGCAGGACACTGTGAAGTTTGTTCAGGACACCTCCAAGTTCTGGTACAAGCCTGACATTTCCAGAGACCAAGGTAAATATTGGTCTTGGACAGGAGAGTCTAGCAGCCACTTCCAAGCAGATAATACTCCCTTGTGCAAAGTGTGTTTGCACCTTATACAATATGAACATGATGATTCTAACTTTAGCTTATATGTGTTTCCTCCCTCTGTTGAACAGCCATCATAATGCTAAAGGACAAAGAGCCGGGCTCATTCATTGTCAGAGACAGTCATTCATTTCGTGGGGCATATGGATTGGCCATGAAGGTGGCCACACCCCCTCCGTCTGTGTTACAACAGAGTAAGAAAGGTAGCTGACAAAGTCCTGTGTTAGTCCAGCACTGCAACCATATGAGTAATTCATATGTTCAGTGATGTTTTGTGTGTTATACAGTGTGATTTACTAAAGCAGATTTGTGAAGTTTTTTCTCTGCAATCAATTTTTTGAGCAACTGAATAACAAATGTCTGAGCAACTGATATATTGATGATTTAATGTTTTTTTATATATTTTTTGTCATATTTAAATTTCCTAAAAGTTCCATGCTGTATACTAAGCTACTATACTAAAATATACTGACTTTTTGTCTGTGTCTCTGTGCTAGGGGACCTGTCCAGTGAGCTGGTGAGACACTTCCTGATAGAGTGCACACAGAAAGGAGTTCGTCTTAAAGGGTGCCCCAACGAGCCGTATTTTGGTGAGAAAATAAAACTTTATCGAGTGTTTTAGATGATTTCTCACATTTTTGCTGCTGATTTATCCATTATATAAGACTAAAAGTTTCTAAAACAGTGTTGAGTATTGAGATGGTTAACATCTTGCATCACAATGTATTGAATTTTATATTGTTATGTGGACATGGGCATCATGATATTGAACATTGTCTAGTAATTCATTTGAGAAACTACTTATGGATCAAATAAGGGGTTGGCAATGTCTCTTTTTGACTAATCCAGTAAATTGAATACCTGACAAATCAAGTTCATCAGATGGATGATCCAATATTGCCATAAAGAAGTCCTGCTCGTTATGAGTAGTGTAACAAAATCTGTGACGGGTTTCCAAACTTCGCTTGTCTCACAGTACAATCATCACCTTCTCAGAGCATTATGCAGAATAAAACACTGATACACTTTGTCAGTCTAGTACACATGGTTATTACACTGGCTTGCCTGTCACCCAAGTGAAAAATTTAAAAGTAAAACGGTTGCTGTTTATACTCTGTTTAAGCAGTATTCTAATGTTGAAGCTGCTCCAGGAGTATCAACGGCTAAAAAACTGCGAGGGGAGTAGTTAATGCTGCTGTCAGATAAATGGTGCGTTATTTTATAAGTAAGGAAGTTAATGACCTGTATAATGAAGCATTACTGATTAATGTTAAAGAGTAAAAAGAACAATATTTCCCCTAAACAGTAACACTAAAGGTGATAGTAAAGGACTAGTGCTGTCCATCAACCCAAGGCCAGGCCTGCTGTACTATTGGTGCAATAAAGCACAACACATTAAAGCTGAGCTGACATTTGAACTGTTGTCATCAGCACTATAAATCAGTCCAGTGAGCTTTTTTGCTTCCTTAAATCCATCCGTTAATCTGCTGAGGTTTTTAAAGCACGGTGTCCCAGGATTACAATGCGTTTCCTCTGACACCCTCTACTGCTTAGTATGGTGAGGTGCAGCTGGCTCCTTTATTCTTCACACAATTCATTCAGTCTGGGGAGCGAGGCTTTTTGTAAAATCTTCAACATGCATGTATATTCCTATTTTGCTGACAGGAAGTCTCACAGCTCTGGTGTGTCAGCACTCCATCACCCCTCTGGCTCTGCCCTGTAAACTCATCCTGCCTGACAAAGGTAAACTGTGTGTGTGTGTGTGTGTGTGTGTGAATTTACCTTGTAGCTTAACCCGTGGATGTGTGTGTTTCTTGTTTTTATATCTCATGGGTGGAGACTGCTTTTTGAAGGTTAAGACATGATTTTAGGGTCTGTACTTTAGGCATGAAACAGTTTCAGAAGTAAAGTAAAGCTGGATATCAAACCTGAATTATCACCTTTTGTCGTCTTTTGAGCATCAGAAATTGTTCCCAAATTGCCACTAAATCCTTGGTGATGTTTTTATTCTTTTGCATTTGGTCTCTATTATAAGTAAAGACAAATCAATTCTTTACATTGAACTATATTGAATTATTGCTTGATGTTAATTTTATACTCTTTTAGACAAAGGTCTTGAACAGGCGCTTGTGTTAGGAATTTATCAACTTCAACTTAAGTTTATTTATGGTGCTTTTAAACTACGACTACTAACGCATTTGAGAAGTTTTAGGTTTTTTTTGAAATAACATTTTCTTACACCTAGTTATTTTAAGTATAATATAAGACAGCTATATAATATTGCTGTTGTTGCCCATCAGAGATCATTAGTATTAAAAATGTTGCTAACAACCCAAAAAATTTGAATATATAAGCAGTTCCCAGCCTTATATGCAAGTGTGGTTGCGCACGTGTGTGCATGCCTTGTACAAATGCATCGTTTGCAGGCAACTGGACAGTGCGCAGATGCACTTTGTGTGTTTCCTGGTCAGTACACTCTTGTCTGTGTTTTTTCTTGCAGACCCAGTGGAGGAGCTGAATGACTCGCCTGCACAGACAGCAACAAACTCTGCAGCTGAGCTCCTCAAACAGGGAGCAGGTATGAGAAAGACACCACGTATATACACATGAGATACAGAGATGAGATATATGTGTTTGTGTGAATTGTGTGTCTGTGCAGAACATTCATGTAATATTTACACACAACCTGCATGAGTTTTAAAACTTCAACAGCTACGACACACACATAAAACTTGGTTCTGTGTCAGTGAATAAAATGAATGTGTGTCTGTTTGTGTTACTGCAGCATGTAACGTGTGGTACCTGGGCTCTGTGGAGCTGGAGTCTCTGACGGGACAGCAGGCGGTTCAGAAGGCGACCACCCTTACGCTCTCCAAGGACCCTCCGCCAGCATCCACTGTCGTCCATTTTAAAGTGTCGGCACAGGGGATCACGCTCACTGACAACCAAAGGAAGTGAGTGTTCACATATGTCCAAACATGTGCAGATACAGATCTGAATCCACATGCTCATACAGACTGTCTCTGTTCCTGCAGGTTGTTCTTCAGGAGACACTACGCTGTCAACACCGTCATCTTCTGTTCTCTCGACCCACAGGGCCGGAAGTGAGTATCATGGCTTCATATTCATGAACTGAAATAAGACTATTGTCATTATTCATATATATTCTCACAGAAAGCACCAAAAAGAGCACGTCTCCACCGATTCTTCACAATTCCCTTAACACGTTATTTTAATAAAAGCAAAATTAAAGATGATAGTGATGAGAAGATATTTTTGTATTGGATTTATATACTGGATATTTTAATTATTGCGAGATTGTTGAATAAAAGACATTGTTGCCGAATCAGAATAGAGACTGGCTTTTTTATGTTTAATGTATTTTTAATTTTTATATGTGACATATAAATATATACAGTACATTTGAGGGCCAATAACAGTTTGATAACTTTCTTATGTTGTTCTGTCCCAAACAGATGGACAAGAGGCAGTGGTTCTACTGCAAAGTAAGTCCCTTTTATTTACTGTATGTCTTCACCTTGTTTCTGATGTATAAGTTTGCATTTTTCTAGTTAAGAACTGAAAAAGTTGTGTAT
>NW_024041284.1:0-29241 GCF_014851395.1 Micropterus salmoides
GGACGGAGGCTGGCTTCAACTCCTCAGAGTACCCATGCATACAGGTGGTGGTAGTGGAAGAGCTGGAAGCATCTACTGCACAAAGTATGACATTACACCACACAATTTGTCCGCCTTAAACGCTGCAATCCTGTCCCTCTGATCATTTTGTGTCACTGCTGCCTCACACATCATGACTCACTGGATAGCTGCCAGTTTGATATTAATTAATGAAAGGGGACACAGTCAATTGCCCTTAATCATTTCTCTGTACCCTAAGTGATTAATGGATGTGTCATCAACAGCTCTGTTGTCATCAAGAGAATAATTTACGTCTGTCAATTAGGGGTCAGGGAGATGCTTGACTACTCTAGTCCTGAACACTGTCAAATGTCATTGTTGCTGAAGTCATTCAAATAATTAATCGGGTCCACATGTGATGGCCAAACAGGGGATTATGGAGAAATCTGTAGATCTTTGTGTGACATCTTGACAGCGCCAACAACAGAGCCCAACAGTATACGTACACTCAAGGCTTCCTTCAGTCAATGCGGCATTATTGATCACTTGTCACTGGAAGGAAGGAACATGGCAAGGAAATCAATTACACGTATGCAGTGTATAATCAAATTTCTGAAAAGGTGCTTAGCTAAGGGAAATGTTCAACTGACACATAAGCTCTACGGGGAAATATCATTGCAGTATTGAACACTATTCATATGAACTGAGAGCGAAGGATGTCCAGAGAGAGAGGAAGAGAACACTCCAGCAGTGTAGGTAATGATCTGAGGGATAATAAGGGATACATAATTTAATATCTCTACGTATTCATTTAAGACCAGGGAGTGGGGAAATCATTACATATTGATAGCTAATAGATAAGATGGGTTATGATTACTTGGGAGGGAAAAGGTGTGTGGACTGGGTTTATTGCTAACTGTTGACTGTGTCACACTGTTCAAGAAAAAGGGTCAGGCCGTCTTCTTGTCTTCTGTGGATCAGGTTTCTTGCTGTGGGTTAAATGGAGCATCTAAAATGTTTGTTTGTAATTACCTTTTGAGGTTTTAGGTGTTTTATTGTAATGGGTATGTGGGGGGTGGGAGGAGATTTGTTGTGCTGTGTTTCAAAAGGAAGCTAAATTAAAAAAAAATTCTATCCATTTTTTAAAAAATTCTTCACATGCTGCCAAGTAAAATCCCAGGCTTTAGTGTGCATTTGCAGTCAGAGGCAAGATAACATTCATGGTCATTTCACTAAATGAAACTATACCCATGGCAAATTGTGCACCTAACATAATTTCCCACTGAGGCTGATGTGATTTCTCAGATATGAGATAAAGGTTATGTCTTGTATGTGTGTGTGTGTGTGTGTGTGTGTGTGTGTGTGTGTGTCTGTGTGTGTGTGTGTGTGTGTGTGTTTGTACTGTAGCCTAATGTTATGATGTCTCATAATGACATGAAACATCTACATACATCTAAAATCACCTCTCTTTTGCGTCCACGCTTTGGCGGAACGATACGAGCTGGCTTCCGTTAGTTTAATTTGAAGTATAATCTGCCACCCAGTTGCAGTGAGGTTTTCACCTCTAGGATGTGGTGCAGCCCGTGCGCACCCCTGTGCTCCTCCTTATGTAGTATACAGCGGGACACTCCGTACTTCGCATCTCCAGTTCCTTCCCGTTGCCTTTTACGCGCTCGACGTCTGCAGTACAGTGATGTGAGCCCGTCTTCTCCGCACGCCACAAGCTTGTCTTGGATGAAGGCAGGACTCTTTTGCCAGTGTTCCGATGGCGAAACAGCGCTGGTTGTGTCCCGTGATCATTTGTAGAGGACCACATCCAAGCCTTTCCCCCCTTCTTTTCTTGACTAATTTTAATCAAAATGTGGGACGCGCGTTCTCTGCGCGGCGCCCGCGGAGTGCTCTCTTCGGTCGTGGCCGCTTGACTGAAGGGAGATCCCGGCTCCCTTTCCCTCCTCTACTCCCGTAGGAACAAGAGGAGTTTGCATGCAAACGGTGGTTTATCTCGGCAAGGTGAGAGAGACTATTTTTCTGTGACTTTAAAAAAAATTTGGATGCCAGTTTAAACAGAGTCAAAACAGAATCGTGCGTTGGCAGCACAGTTTGTGTGAACTGATTTACATAGAAGGTTTTAGATTTTGAAAATCTTTACAGAACACAAAATACGTTGTAGTGTAACAGGTATGCAGTGTTTCTGAATTTATGGGACTGCAGCACAAGTCAAGACATACAGATTACCAACGTGAAGCTGCTTTTCAACCCGTCATTTACACATAAGATTCCATTTGGATTGTAATATTGGCTGCTTTGTGATAAATGCATAAATAATCTGGCAGTGGCAAATGTACTAAAATGCTGCATTCAGGAACATCTGCTTATCTCAATTCTGTACTCAAATACAGCTTGTTCCCAATAAAAAATGTTAACTTGCTTTCATTGATTATTAAAGGCTCTCATATTTACAACTTTTTATGTAATTGTAAGGACTTATCCAAATGTAAGGGCATTTTAATCATTGCCTTAAAATTATGCCTTAATTTTGCCTTTTTTTGTGTGCAAGGACTTATATTTCTGAGAAATTGTGATATAATGACCAAACATGGCAGGGGAAAATATATATGAAAATGACAAGCCAAATTATTTTCCAGAAATTGCTGTCACACACGCCTCCTCCATCCTAATAGTAAAGAACATCAATGGATTTCAAGGCTTCTTTCACCCCATTTGTTTCCTGACCTGCCACTGAGTCCCATTTTGACCGACAGAGCTGCATAGCTCCAGCAGAGTTCATTGCCTCACTCCGGCTCCGGCCATAACAGTGTAGGAGCGGAGTGCAAACCAAAGCAGCCATATTGACTGTTGAAACAAAATCATTGATTCTGCCTAACACCTTCTTAGAAATGTGATGAGAGGAATCAATAATACTGAGCACTGTTACTATTTTTTACTGACTATATTAAAGTACCAGGTGATCGTGTCCTCATGCTGCTTGAAAAGAGAAGATTTTTTTTTTGGTTTCTTGCAATATGCTTAACACCAAGCATGAAGAGGGTGTAATACATCAAGTCTTTGATTAACTTTTTAGTCATTTATTGTACATCTCACAAACTGTCTCTCTTGTTTTCTCAGCCATGGAAGGACTTCCCTAAAGAGGATCCAACATAATTCAAACGTTTTTGGACTTTTTTTTTCTATTTTCCTGGGGGGGGGTTGTTTCAATAAGTCTCCTTTTCCATCACCATGGCTGAGAAGCTTGGACCAGCAGGGCTCAAGGCCACCAACATTCGAACCTCTCCCTCCCTACCTCCCGAGCCCATCGACATCATCCGCACCAAAGCCCGCTCCCGCAGAGTTCGCCTTAATGTCGGGGGTCTGAACCACGAGGTCTTGTGGCGGACCCTGGACCGGCTACCCAGGACCCGGCTCGGCAAGCTTCGAGACTGCAACACCCACGAGTCCCTGATGGAAGTTTGCGACGACTACAGCCTGAACGAAAATGAATACTTCTTTGACCGGCACCCGGGGGCATTCACCTCCATACTGAACTTTTACCGCACAGGCAAGCTACACATGATGGAGGATGTGTGCTCTTTCATTTGGCCAGGAGTTAGACTACTGGGGGATTGACGAGATCTACCTTGAGTCCTGTTGCCAGGCCCGTTACCACCAGAAAAAGAGCAGATGAATGAGGAGCTGCGGAGGGAGGCAGAGACAATGAGGGAGAGGGAGGGAGAGGGAGAGTTTGATAACACCTGCTGCCCAGACAAGAGGAAGAAGCTGTGGGATCTCCTGGAGAAGCCCAGCTCCTCAGTGGCTGCCAAGGTAGGGAACCGAAAGTGGACGTGTGCTCACCCTGCCCCCATCTCACATTTCCTGATCACATTCAAAGCCAAACACTCTGCCTGGATCATAACACATTACAAGCACACTTATTAAAGCCTACTCCTACCTGTAAAAAATGATCACAAGTTATCGATTTGAAATCTTGAACAGGCGCGTACTGTACTCTCATCATGTTTTCTTGTGCCATCTGCCTGTTTCCATCTTTGTAAGTGGCAACAGTTGTTCGGGTTGAATTAAATATACAGGAAGCGGCAGTATTTGGGTAAAAAATTGCAAGGCTGTAATGGAAGAAAAGAAGCAGTAGATGAGGAGTGGAAGTATATGTGTGATGTGCAGGCAAACTTCATTGTACAAACTTCATTCAAGTAAAATTTATAGTTGAAATCACAGCAGGTGCTACATTTAGACTTCATTTGCTTTGACAAAGTAATTGGTAAGTGCGCCAGCTTCTAGTGTTGCTTTCTTTGCAGGGATAAAGTATGTCAGTGTAGACCAGATCTGTCAGTGACTTGTGACACGGCACATCTCTTGGAGGGATCGGTACAAGTCCCCGCTCTATTACGTGTCAGTCTTGCTCCCTGATTGCATGTGCTCGTTTCTGGATCTGGCTCAGTTAGTCAGCGAAATGACAGGACGATGTCAAAAGTTTGCTGCAGGTGTGTCGATGGGTGCTCTTGTTCCTAGAGCCGTTTACTTTGAGCACATTTAATCTGTTCAAGAAAAACAGGCAGTCATCAGTGCTTCTCCCTTCCCCCTCCCACGTGTTCAGAATGCTGCTGCACCAGTCACGTGCAGGTTTTATTCGTACATGATGAATCATACAGGAATCAAACTACTGTGTAGTAATGTCACGGCTGTCCCTGGTAAAAATGATGACGCCTCTTTCAACTCCTCCCCATTCCATCCCCGCCCTGAGTCCTCAATTAGGTAGGTCAGCCTCAATGAAATCCAATCACTGGTAATTTACCTTTGGTCTCCAGTATCCTGATCTCATCATTGGTCAGTGCAGGGCAGGGCTGGCTGGGATTATATTCCATGTCAGAGGATCATAAACACAGCGTCCTGTGTGTGTGTGCGTGTGTGTGTGTGCGTGTGTGTGATACCAGAGCAAACGTCATCCCCTCAGTGTGAGTAACGAAGCTCCTGATGTGCTGTATGTCCCATGTGGTGCATTTTGCCTCTCCCCTATGAAGCGAAGAATGGTTCCCTTTGGCTGCGACAGTTTGGAAATAATGCTAGCTAGAGTCAATTTCAGACCGCCGGCGCCTTGCGTTGAATTTATTGTGCAGTATTCAGCTTTAAAAATGGTAGAGATATGGTAATGACCCTGAATAAGCAGGGCTCAGATCCTTCAATGGGCCTACAATACATGCACTTTCTTCCTGCTTTCTTCCTGCGTGGCTTGTATTCCCCCAAATCAACTAGTGATTTGTGATTGACAAGGATCCCGTGTCAGCTTAATAATTGTATTCAGCCTCCATGGGGAACCTGCATAGCACAAGAATCAATTATAAGGAGGTTGCCAATTCAAGGCAAAACTCAGGTGACAGCAGTGGGGTAATTTGATATGCTGTGAGATATTTAAAGTGATTTACCTTCTGAATACAGCCACTCATTCTCCAGACACATCTCCAGATTGCTGACCTGTTCACTATTATGCGGGGGAAGCCTGTGAAACCTTGTAGGGAAATCCCACCCTTATTCAAATTGCATTGACATTCTGCTGAGTGCTCTACGAGGAGAACTTGAACGTGAGTCTAATGGCTCAGCCCTGTGATCGCACTCGGGTTATCCACAGCTGAGAGTACATTTGGAAAAAGACTGCCGGGGCTGCCGTCGGATGCAGCTCCCTGAGGTCAGGGAAGCCTTTTATGGGGCACGCACCGTGCAGTGAGAACCCTTGAAAGCCCTTGACCAAGGAAATGCCATTACTAGGCTGGTACACAGCCGTGTGCTTTTATACAAAGCAACCTGAGCCCTTTGTCAAATGCAATCACAGAGTCTTCTGGCATACACATATTCTCTCTCTCCCTCTCTGTCTCCTTTTCTCTCACTCCCTTCCTTTTTCTCTTACACTGCCTTAATCAGATATGAGAACCCAGTGTGCTGCTTGGCACCTATGGCCCTCTCTGCCCTTAAATAAAGGTTAAGCAAGAGAGGAATGACCTTTTCAGCAGGGTCAATCAAGCTAGGATTAAATTAATCAGCAATAACAGCAGTGAATGCTTTTGGGAGTAAGGGCAAGCCTTGCAGAATGGAAAAGATGGAAACGAAGCAGACATTGCACCAAGAAAAAATGGTCAAAGAAAGCAGCAGAGAAGTCATAAGTGAAGGGAGAGAGGTGTCAGAAAAGACAGTGGCTAGATGAACCCTGAGAGATAGAATCATGTAAGTTACGCCTCAGGATGCTGAGCTAGACCTTGCAAACCTTTTCCAATGAATATGAATTCAGTGGTCAAAACAAAGAGGACACTGGCTAATGCAGTGGCTTCTCTGTGTTACCACATGACTTTTGGTTGAGTGACCCATCGTGTGAGGAGGAGGAGGGGCAGGACATGCTCAGCATGTCACAAATGCGAAAAGTTCATGTCACAACAAGATGTTCGCAAACCCTCGATACTGTAAATGTACACCTACGGCGACCCTTAGTTGAACTGCCATCCCGCATGTGTTTTGGAAATGTTATTGAAAACAGAATTACAAAATTGCAGAGGCTGATCGCCCCAAACAAAAAGATTAAAGTCACATCTGTCAACAGCTTGGATGCCTCTTTCTTAAGTGCTCTGTTCTGATTGTGTGTCTCCACAGCTTATAGCCACTGGTCAAAGATTGTCATGTGCTATTAAGTTATATAAGCATATAGTGGCAATCATATTTAGAACAAAATATCAGATGGATGTTTCCTTACTGTAGGCTATAATTTCTATTAATCCAGTAGAACGTGTCATCCTTGATATTGAGCCAGAAGGATTTGTGCTTCCCTGACCCTCTTCTGTTTACAATGAGTCATGAGTGTTGTTGTGCAGCAAATACACTTAGCACAAGCTCATACAAGGAAGCCATATCCAAATTGCTGGATTGCTGTAAGGAGACTGAATTACAGTGGCTTTTATTTTTCACTGTGTAAATGCGCCATTACCAACCATCATTCCTGCATAAACTTGTAAATGTAGTTTGTAACCTGACAATGTTTTTTCCACTGGAAGTGTCTTTTGTCAGCGTGACGGGAAATGCAATTAGATGCCTCAGATGCATTTCTTTCTGTGTTCAGAAAAGCACGGCCATATGCAGAGAGTGTGTGATAAATATCAGAACCTCACCAAATGTTTGCTACGCAACTTGTGATTTAGTGAGAGTTTCAACATTAACATATGAGTCAGGCTGTTTCCTGGTATCGTAAATGAATGCTATTAGTTGTTCCATGGATGCCCACCGTGCTCAGTTTTAATATATGTATAGTAAGTTTGTAAGAGCAGTAAATCTTTTTATTTTTAATTTCTGCCCATGCAAAGCTTCAAGTTAAGCTTGTCAGAATATTAACAATACCATATGAATTATTAAAGCTGCATCACACTTAGAGACAAAACATTCCCCTGTTTAGGTTTTCTTCACTTTAGAGTCCATTTAGTCTGGGAAACCCTGGAAGATAATGGCTGCGGATTCAGAGCATTGCTTCCACTTGCCAGACACTGCAAGTTGTGTTTTCTTTCCCTGGCCCTCCTCTTCTCCCCACATCAGCCATGTCCAGCTTTGTGCTTGCTCTAAATGTGTATGTGCGCCATTACTCTTTCCCTTATCTAATAATCTAGTCTAGCTAGTGGGAATGCTAAGCAATGGGTCTGTATGGGCGCAGACTTGTGCTGTTTGGCCCTCCCGCATGGGAGCAGCCAAAATCAGTCCAGCACAGACACTGTTGTTGATGATGATGACACAATGTGAGGAAGCTGTAGCATAATAAGGTACTGTAACAGACACATTTTTTCATATTCATCTGTCTCAGTGCAGTCAAAGGCACACTGCTGATTTTGTAGCAAATTCAATTAGCACACTGTCTTTAACTCCACAGCAGTAGGAGCTGCCTGTTGTTTCAGATCACCACAGACAGCCTCTTACTCTCCATCTGTCAGTTCCCTTACAGGCTTTTACAGCACTGATGCAAGCATTCGGCCATTTGTGTGTATTGATGTAGTTTCTGATAGTGGGAGAGAAAAGAAGGGATGTGGGGATAGGGTAATTGAGGGAGAGGCCTTTAGTCAGCATTAAGTCAGTCTACAATATGTGCCCATGGGTCAAATTTAAGCAGAAGGTCCGCCGCCTTGAGTTTCATTATCATCCTTTCATCTCTGCATGGGAGTCTTCAGACGGTTAAATCAGTAGGCATTGGGGGAAGAAATGTTCTCAGCTGTTAGTTTAGTTGCTTTTTCCTTATTTGTAAAAAGCCTGCACACTGATTGCTGACCTTGGCTGCTGAAATCAGATTTTGATGCTTGTGGGTCTATAGTTATGTTCATAAGCCTATCTCGTCTCGTGTATTTCTCTCAAGATGATGATCTTATTTGGCCTTTAGAAGTTCATCAGGATGTATTACAGGAGAGAAGTTTGTCATTTAGGCACACCTTCTCCCTCCTGCAGTCTCAGGAGGGAGAAGTCCTCAGTTACATAAGCTTTCCACCAGGCCTCTAATCAGTACAGCCGAGCATTTAGGCACCAGCACCTAAATCCTCTTTACCCCGCAATCATAATCAGATAAGAGTGAACCTCCTAGATTATAGGTGGCTTGAGTCCTTATAGTGCCTGCATGGGCAGAGGCGGCAGCATTATCATCTGGACCCCCCAACCACCACTGTCCACTGTTGTCTTTCTTTTCTCCCAATAAGTCACCTGCAACATTAGGATTATCTTGAGTTGAAATCAGGTCTGTAAGGATTTGCTTCAGATCTGAAATGTTCATTATGTAATATCGGGCTTGAAAGGATAGTGGAAGCTTTATAAGGGAACTAATTCAACTCCTTCAAAATGCACTCTGGTGTCTGGTGCTTCATATCTAGTATGCTCGGGCTGTTTCATTTGTTAAAGCATTTGTGACTGTGCCTTCTATTGTTTTAATGAAAAGTGGCTGATTTGTTGTAGATACAGCGAATACTCACTAGTATGTTCTGCTATTTACTCACTCTAAACACAAATTTCCTCATATGGACAACAACTTGCACGAGTGGTGTAAGCAGTGGATAGAGCACTTTCCACTCTCCACAGTTGTGTTAGTGCTGTTTAAATTTATAGCTATGTTACTAAGCAGCAAATACTAACTTTCAAACAGTAGCATCTCATGCTTTACCAGGATTGTGATTTCTGTTGACTGTGCAATTCTAAAATCAAATCAAATATATGAAATTAAGGCTTGCAGCTTAATTCTAAGCTTTGGATGCATTTACATTTATTCATGGAGTTTATACTTGTGCTGTATGTGCATTTGATTTCTGCCGGTAGTACTGATGCACTATATACAAAAAAAAAATGTGTGTGGCAATAGTACACAAGGGACACATTCAATCACAGTTCATCACTCAAAAGCAATTTTTATTTTGAGATTATCTCTCACTGTTAAGAGGCTGACTAGATGTCATGGGTTTTACAGCAGAAGTATCCCAGAGTCATATTTATTAAATGAAGAGGAGGTTAGGATGCTGCAGCCCGTTATTGATCTAACTTGTATCTGTGAGTTTCACCCTCAGGGTCGAAAGGGAACATTTGAAGTGAGGCAAAGGAAGGCAAAGGAAGACAAAGCAAGAGAAAGCTATTGATGCTGCTGAGCAGCAGCAGCATTTAATTTAATTATTTCTGAAAATACTGGTCAATGTGTGCAGTAATTGCAAGACACACCTCCATCCTCTTCTCTCGTTTTGCTTTGCCCGGTACAAAGAACTCACTACTGCTTTCTTCCACTTTCGTGATTACCAGTGGGAAGTTGCATGCAGAGGAATGACAGTCTGGATGCAGCTCAGTGGCAGTGGCGTCCCCGCAGGGCCTACTGGCCCGTCTTAAGGCTTATTGCACTTGACCATGCACGTAGGAACTCATGAATGAAGATATCATTAAATGAAACTCGCGAGGCAGAACTAATCTGCAGAATGTTATCCGCACATTTAAAGGAATAGAGGAAGTGAAAAAAAACAGGCAAAAGTGGATTCATTGGTACTTCAGGGGAACAAGAAAAACTTACTTTAACACAAGTATAGTAAAAACCACATGGCAAGTACAAGCCATGGCTAATGAGTGGACAGATGGTGTGAGAAGCCTGATGCCTGAAGTCTCATTGGTAATTCTACTGTCATCCTCTGAATACACCCTCACAATTCCTAAGTGAACAAATCTGTTCTGACTAGGGCTGCTACTAAGATTTTTTTCATAATCAGTTAATCTGTCATATTTTTTGAAGTCATGATTAAGTGTATAAAAGTTAATCTTCCAGAGGTGAGATCTTCCATTGCTTGTTTTGACAGACCAGCGGTCCAAAACCCAAGGACGTTTAATTTATTGATGATATACGGTAAAAAAAGCCAGAAATACTGAATGTTTGGCATGTTGTCTGATTCATGTCACAACAACTCCACATAGTGCAGTGTCTGTTCTTTTGGCCACCTGGGGGCAGCAGAAACAAGCTGCGAACACCACAATGATGTTTTAAATTGGGATGGCAAACTTGTTAGCAAACAGCTTGTGACTTCCACATGTAGCAGAGATTGAGCAGTAGTAGCGTTTATTTGGTCGTGTTGTGTCTGGTTGATGAATTTAAGTCCAGTATTCACTCTGCTGTAGCTCTATTTTGGTCACCTCCAACTCCCGGGAAATATTTGTCTCTTTAGCAACAAAAAAAAATTCTCAGCTGTGTTTACCAGGTAGAGGCGAGTAGCATACAGTACAAATTTTTTTTCCTAAAAACAGCTGTTTGCTGCAGCTGAAACAGTGCTATGAGAGCAGTTACAGTGAACCAAAAAGGTAAAATTGAGGGTCAGAAAACAACAAGGAGTGCAGAGTCAAGAATTTTTATCTGTTGTTTCATCATTACGAGCAAACCCTCTTGTTGCGAGAGGGTTCTCATATAAATGTAGTCATGTGATCCATTGTTCATAAAAATATTGATTAGAGCCTCTTTAAGTAAGCATTATTATGTTCATTAGACTTACATTTCTTGTTTCTATGAGTGGCACACATCATGCCTGTTCAGCCTGCAAAAAAAAAGCTAGGAGATGGAAATTGGCAAAAAGCCCCAGGTCTGAGCACCATCAGAGTGAGACATAAATCCCACTGAAGGCTGGGAGTGGCTGTGGACCAGCAGTGAGCGGCAGTGCTGGCTGGCACTGCCAGCTTGAGTGACACTCTGGGTAAGAGGCTAATGTGTTCCTTCCTCCTTCTGCCTTCCTCGTCTCCTCCCTGTCCTCCTGTTCATTGCCTCCACCTCTGCCTCTTGTGTGGTTTGCTCACCCTGTCTTTTGCCGTTTTCCTCGTCCCAGGAGGGAAATGGCTAGAAAAGTCATCATTCTAAACACTATTAACACCAGGTCTCTATTACACGCTCTGGTGAACCCCTTCACACACAAACACACTCTATGTACTCGCAGCTCACAGTCAGTTTTCCACATCTCTGCACATATACATACAGTAATAATCACGTTATGCCCAGGCGTGCCCATGTGCACACACACGCACAAACACACACACGTATGTGCACACACCTCTTTATCTGCAAACCTTCAAATACTGCTGAGCCAGCTTTCTGTCGGTGCCACAACACAGTGAGTGCCACGCTGTTGTCTCCCTCACTCTCCCCATGCCATCTCTCTTCCACTATCCTTCACCTCCCCTCCTTTCCCTGTTTACCACCTCAGCTGCTTTCATAGCATGCGTTTATATTTTTTTATCACCAGCTTCCTACTATCCTCCATTTCCTCTTATACCTCAGACTTCCTGCGCCTTTTCATCACTCTACCATGTTCCTCTCTCTCTCTACCTCTCTCTCTCTCTCTCTCTCTCTCTCTCTCACACATACATTTCTGTCTTTATTTAGGGTGAAAGCTGAATTGTGGTCCTGCTCACCATTCCATCTTGGAAGCAGTAATATGAGAGTGCACTGGTATTCATTGTAGTGGTGTTTTGTTTTGGGTTTTTTTTACGTTTTTGGCTCTATATCAGTCATGTTTGTGACTCAGCACCACTGGTCAGAGAAGAACTTCCTCAGGTGGCTCCATTTCGTGTGTGCTTCCACAGCTGCAACAGAGGTGCTCTGCTGCTTCTTGATAGAAAAGCTGAATGGCTTTACATGCAATAAATGCAACAAACAATCCAGACACTCACTCCCCTGACCAAGAAAAGCCCTCCAAGGAGCTCTTGAAAGAAAAAAAAGGAAATGTGTAATCAACTTCATTTCACTTGTTTCCTCGGAAAAGCAGTGTTTGTGTAGTTTCCATGGTGACCGTGGTGTGCCATGGTGACTTATTGACACCCAGGGAGCAATTCATCTCTATACAGGCTGTGTGAGAGGCAGAGCAGCTGGTACCTCAGCCCCCACAACCAACCCTAATGCAAATGTAACGGAAACAATTGTGTCGTACATCATCAGGACAGTTCAAGTCTCGCTGACTTCAACTTGCCCTTAGATTGCTGTTTCACTGGGATGATTTTCTTTTCCCAGATGAAGTGTGTTGAAATAATTTTTTCGTTTCTGTCATTTCTACCAAATGCTCTAATAGTTCTCACTGACGTTAAAATGACTTTCTGTTGTCCAGCGAGTGTTCAAATGAGTTCACGCAGTCATTTTCAGAGCCGTGGCTGCAGCTGCTGCAATATGATACGTGAAATACTCCTCTGCTTGAGACTGAAGGAAAGAGGAAAGAAGCGGGCAAGTTGAGTTTGTGTTTATGTGGAAGAAAGAGCACGAATGGTGCCTCTGCCTTTCTTGCTCTCCAGGCCTCAAGGTCGAGTCAGATACTCTGTTTGTAGGATGGAAGAGATAAATTAAAAACTTCTGCTCTATGGAGGACTCTCTGAGGACGCATAAGAGAAAAGAGACACATAGCAGTGGGAGGTTGCGAAGGGCTGAAACCACTTGTTAGCCATTGCTAAGTTATTGTGATTGGGCAAACACATTTCTTCACATTTGCCTCTCACCACTGCCGCCTCCTCCACCTCCTTCTCCTCCTCCCCAGTCTTGAGCTTTATCTCTCTTTTTCCTATTTTCTCGATTTTCATACACCGCCTTCCCCTTTTCCTCGCGCTGCTTTTCTCTTGTGTCATCATGCTGTTGGCGTCACTGTGGGCTATGTTGCCAGCTGTTTGCTGTCTCCCTGCACCCCAGGAAGTGACAAAAGAAATTATTACATCTCCTTCTCTTCATTGTGTATGTGGGCCTCCCGTGTCTTCTGCTGAGCCACAGGAGTTCACCTAGTGCTGATCACAGAAACTCTGCCTTGCTTCAAACACTTTGACGCACCTTAAATTTCAGTTTTCCTATATCTGACGTCCATTATGCAAAAATTTCATCACATTTGTTTTATTGCATTTCATTGTGAGCAGGATGGTGTTAGCATGTAGCTGTCCCTAGTAGAGCTTCACAAAGCTGCTAGCATGGCTGTAGACTCTAAGTCTTGTTAAAAAAGAGCCCAAATAAAAATAGAATGCATTATTTTGATTAAAAATAGGCTAAAAAAATTGTAAGAAATTTGACAAAATCAATACATTTTGTGCTATTCCCCTAGTCAGCTGGGTCCCTCCCACTTACTGAAACCTTTCTGTTACCAAAAGGTCAGAACATTAATCCCCTTTAACAGCTACTTTGCGTGATATTAGACAAAATGTATAGCTTTATATGTTCTCTCTATGCCATTCAGTTTTCATCATTGTCAAACACGTCACATCATATGTGCCCTCAACTGGAAGTGTCCATCTGTGTCTAGTCAGGGACCAGGGGCACTGATACTTTAGATCCCTAGTGTGACTGTAATCATCTTACTGCCATTGGAGGAAAGGACTTGGCTGGCTCGAGGGCACGCAGGGACGAACACGCACTCAGATCATGTGACCTATGTGTCAGTGTCAAGCAGTAGGCCAAAGGTCCAGTGTCTGACACAACTGAAAGGTCACACTGCCTTGGTTTTGTTTAGTGTATGTGCATGTGTGTGTGTGTGTGTGTGTGTGTGTGTGTGTGTGTGTGTGTGTGTGTGTGTGTGTGTGTGTGTGTATGTGTCTTCCAAGTCAAAAAAGAATGGTAAACCTGCAACTCTCCTGGACACCACACATTTCTATATTGTTTTGTACTGGCAGCTGCAGAGGGATCTGTCATCTATTGCTGCAGGATCAGGGAAGATTTTGGTCTGTTGGGTGTTGACATTTGGTTGAGGCCTTGCCAATCGATAGGATGACTCTCAGGTATTGACTGGTGTGCTGAAAAGGCCCACCTGTCTCTTTGTATTTGGGAGTGCAAGGCTGTGCAGTATTTACAGTGCAAGTGTCATCCAAGAAACACCACTGGCCAAGCACACTATGGCTGCACTGGTGCTTTTACGTGCTTGTGTTTTTCTGATATTTGCTGTTTAGCTCGCTCGGCTCCAGCAGATATTTTGTATCTATGTCTGGATTCTTATATTTATTTTTTCAAAACTTGGTGCTACTTTTACAGCAGCTCAGCTCTTTCCTCCATGGCTGTCTGTGCTACCCCTTTGGTGGCAGTTGATTCTCTTTGTACCCTTCTATAATTATACACATCTCTGGTGTGAAATGTGCTTGTTCGACTCTTCTTCACCGCCTTTCATCTTACCCTTGTGTCCTTCAGTCACCCTTGCTCCCAAATCACTTCTTCATCCTCTTAAGTCTCCTCTCGTGTTTCTTACCAGACACACACTAATAATGGTATGTGGGATTTCTCCACTTATTTGTATTTAATTTTCAGTGCATGCAGGCATAGGAATCAGCCAAACCAATAGAGTTCCCTGCATCGGGACTTACCAGTTCTGGCCACTGTTTCTGGCACTGGCACAACTAAAGATTTTTAAAGTATACTTGTTTTGTAATAAATCCCCCTTAAGTAGCGTGACAGTGTCTAAAAGCCACCTAGCACTCTTAAGCATCCCTAGTTTTAGCATCCTATTCCAAGGTATTGAATAAGGTGTCTGAGAGTGAATAACAATACTAATGTTGATGGATGACTGTTGATACAAGGCAAAGTAGCGCCGGCCTTTGTCACATTTCCAGGGTTGCTATTCTCGCCTTTTTGAGTGGTTGCTTTCACCCGCCATACAGTAAGTAGTATTGTCTATTTGGATCACGCTACTACCTCTTTATAACTGCGTTAATATTTCCTTAAAAGTCACCTTATGCCACAGAGAGACATCATGAAGCTTAGTATTTACACTGCTAAACACTTAGAGGCAGATGCGAAGGAAAGCTCACCTCTAAAAATACCAACCAGTCCCACCACATTACAACACATTGAGTAAACAACAATGTGTAATCATGCAGAGAATTCTGGTTAGTCCCTGGGAATACAGGGAGAGATTAGGAGGTCTCATTTAAACATATAGCTGCATTATGAATGGGCAAAGGCTAATGCGGATTATAATGGGAAGCGTTAAATCGGGTAAGGCAGTGGTTCATCCACCCGTGGATGCATGATTCATCTTTTCTGTGTGATTACAATATGTATTTATTCCCTTTCTTCACATGTCACAGCTGATGGAATTCTGGCCTTTAATCTTTGTTCAATTCAGCTGCGACAGTGTGGAATTTTATAAAGTGACGCACTTCCAGTGTGACCTTTTGGCTGTGTATGAAAGGGGTATGTATGTCTCAGTAGGCATATTAATTTATCCAAGGAAGGTTAAAATCAAGGGGAACTGGGCTGATTTTAAAGAGGTCATATTGTGCTTTTTGGCTTTTTCCCTCTCCTCTTTAGAGTTATATATCTTTTTTGTGCATGTTATAGGTTTGCAAAGTGAAAAAGCCCAAAGTCCACCCCAAAGAGAGTTCCCATCTCCCACAGAAAACACTGAACTGTCTGAAAACAGCTCATTTGTAGTCCAGCATTTTCCTTTTGTTCTCTGTGACATCACAGCAAAATGAGCGTCATAATGCTCGCCAAGCAGCTAGTCCGACACGCCCTCAATACATCGGTGGAAAAACACACTGATCTGCAGCACACAGTGACAAGACGTCTGCCTGCTGTCTCTCCTCTCCCTTCCAAAATTAGCTACCCTCCAGGCAGTCAATGGACATAAAGTTGTTACTGTGATGTAGAGACAGAGCTCAGTTAAAATGTTATGGATGAAAGATATATTTGTTACAGATTAATAACTCACCACTCTGAAACTCTTGCTCCAGTACATGTTGCTAAGCTGGTAAAGGTATATACAGCTGAACCGAAGCCGTGTTTACTGCTTCTCACGACCTGCCCTACTTTGCTTCGGATTGGCTAGTAGTCCTTACCTAGGAAGTGCAACGAAGCGTTCAACACACAGGGTGAAAAGAGGAGTTGCAGCAATGTGCAGTATAACAAAAAATATGTTGTTTAACCTATGACCTGGATGACTGAGAACTTTCTCAGACACACAGGTGCATGTATGTACAGACTGAGGAATATTCAAACAAGACAGGTGAAAGGTACATGGTGTCAGTTTCATTTTCCATTCCTTAGTACATGGATGTAGTCATCAACATTCAACGTGTATTTGTATTTTCTTTCACATGTCAATTTATTTAACATTAAAACATATGTTTTATTTTTGTCTCATTCCTCCACTTGAGGTCCACTCCTTCACTTTGCTCTTATATCTGAGTTTACCACCAGATTTACAGGTTTACACAGCTGACGGATCTCCTCAGAGCTGGAGGAAGGTGTCTAGAGAAACAGCACACACTTTGGCAGTGGAAAGTTGTGGCAGAGGAATGTTGTTTATGTTTAATAGTTTAAAAGTTTAATAAATATTAATTTAAAAATGTTTACCATTTCTCCATGTTTAAGAGTTGTGCCGATTTAATCATGGCGGCATAATTTGTCTTACTCTTTCCTAATTGAAAGCCCATGTCTGTCTTCTTGCTAGGATTAACTCTGGTGTCAAGAGGTATAAATCTAGCCTCCTGTCTGTCTGACTGACAGGCAGACACACCCCCAACCTGATGTGCAGCTACCCTAATCCCCTCTGACGACACTACAGAGTCAGAGGACAGAAATTAACTGCCCTGTTACACTGTGTCAGCTGCAACGTCCTGCCTGCCTGCCATTGCAATGATCACGTACTTATGACGATGGTGAATCAATTAGCATTTCTGGTATACATCAGATTAACACTAAACAGGACCAAAGGCAAGCTCATTAAAGTGGTCTGTTTTAGCTTGTCTGATAGAAGGCCAAGCAAAGGCTTAATGGAAGAGGGTTAAAGTTGTTGAGGGACACTTTGGATTGCCGGGGTTCACAGCCTAATCTGGAGAGATTGTATTTTCTGTCTCCAGGCTGAAACAAAATCAAGATAGGAACAGGTGGAGGTGGACATAAATGAAAATAAATTTATATATTTAAAGCTGCTCTAATCAATATTTTTGTATTAACAATGGGGAAGGTTACTATGAGTAATCTGAAAGGTTTTGCTTGTTGTGACTAACCCACAACGATATTTATCACCCAACTTTGTAGTTTCCCTCAACTCTGCAACACATATTAGCATATTACAACTTCACCCTCACTGATCTCATCAGCATTATTTCGCCGCAGCAGACAGTTATTTAAACAAAAAAGCTCTAAAAATCATCTTTACACTGCTACAAACAGCAGACAGACAAAGCTAGTGACTAGCTGGTGAAAATAGTGGCGCATTTAGCAGCTGAAGACCCAGATGTTTCCCTCAGGAGCTAAAAAGAGAGTGAGTGTTGAACTTACCTGTGTTAGGTCACCTGAAACACAACTCCAAATTACAGTAATGCTAATGTTGCTCTGTATCTGCTTTATGTAAAAATAGACAATTATTTGCTAATATGTCATATCAGGTATCATCCCGGGGATAAAAATTAATTAATTTTTTAATGTAACCACAATGGGCTATAACGTTCTTCAGCCACACCTTATTTGCCATAAGAACAATCTTTCATTAAACTTTGTTTTTGGATTATGCAGAATTGTCCAAAATCTTCTCTCTCAGATAACCAGTAAATACAGACATATTTGAGGATGTGTATGTACATGCATGTTCACTTGTGTTTGAGTATGTGATAATGTGTGCATTTACATGCATGTGTGCCCACATTTCCGGCTGTTTTCAGGTGGGTAGCCTGCATGTCTGTAGAAGCAGGCTTTGTTTGAGAGTCATCTCATTGGTCCCCACAGGGCCCTTCCCTGAAAGATGCTGTGTACGCAGCCTGCAGATTACATTAGTGCCCACTGCGTACATGTGTATACAGTGTTCGTGTGTGTGTGTGTGTGTGACTGTGTAGAAGTGTAAATGCAGCACACTGTAGCCAGCCATGTAGAACACTGCGTGGGCAGTATCATGCAAAGCATGTTGCAGTTTGAGTGCTCTGCAGCAAGTCTGGTGCTCCATTCACAAGAATACATTAAATACCATTTCAATAGTAAATGTCAAACAAATTTCCACTTAGTTCTTTGTCCTTTAGATTAAACATGAGCTGTGGTTGAGCAAACATTTTGCTGAGACAGTTTTTTTTCTATGAATAGTATGATAATGAAATCTGCAATCTTATAAGCCGTAGATATCTGATTTGTACCCTGACAAAGCAGTCATTTGTATCTGGTAGCACCAGTGAAGTGCTATTCTAAAGGAGGAGTAAGGGGGACGTACTTTGATATGAAATATTGATAGCCAAGACATTTACTTGAATTGCAACAAAGTGCTCGCAGACAGAAACAGGGAGATTTGGCTTAAGAAAATAAAAGCTAGAGCAAAGACTGGGAAATACCATAGGCAGAGAGAGAGCCTAACCTCAGTGTGTCAGAGTAACAGAGGTTGGAGGGACAAAGACCCGTTATGTAGAAGTGCGGTAGACACGTCTTCACAGGGATGGCGCTTTGGTTAAGGTTGTGACTCTGTGACCATAACAGGGACGTGGCTCCTATCTGCAAAATTTTTACTGATAGCTCCAGGGCTCCTCTCCTCTCTGGCTTGCAACTGCAGCCAGACTCAGCCTCATAGTGTGTTTGTTGCTAGGCCACATATAAGACTGACCATGGAAGGAAAGCACACTACTGAGGTGCAATCATTAGTTCCTAAATAATTTCCCAACTCCATTTATTTGACGTTTCTTTCAAGCATTTCATCAATATTGCTGTCAAATGAAATAATGTTGTATGTGGCGATGTGAACTGGCGAATCCCCCATCTCCCGCTTGGCCACTGCAGATCGAGGTAAATGTTTAATGACCATGTGTGTTTAGCCTGTCCTTTGATGTGTACCACTCTTTGAAAAGCACTCTTGATTTATGTTTCCCCAACCATGAGTGGATGTACGGTAATCTCCCATCTTACCTGTCTCCCCTTCTTCGCGTTTTTGTGGTCTCCCTTGGTTTGAAGTTCATATCTTAGGTTGTACCTCATATCTCTGTTTACATATATATATATATATATATATATATACAGTGGGGGAAATAAGTATTTGACCCCTTGCTGATTTTGCAGGTTTGCCCACTTACAAAGAATGCAACGATCCATAATTTTAATCATATGTACATTCTAACAGTGAAAGACAGAATCCCAAAGAAAATTCCAGAAAATCACATCATATGAATTTATAAAATTGATAACCATCTGATGAGGAAAAACAAGTATTTGACCCCCTGGACAAACAGCATGTTAATATTTTGTAGAAAAGCCATTATTGGCCAGCACAGATGTCAAACGGTTTTTATAGTTGGTGACAAGGTTTGTGCACATTTCGGCAGGGATGTTGGCCCACTCCTCCCTGCAGACAGCCTCCAAATCATTCAGGTTCCGAGGTTGTCGCCTGGCAACTCGAATTTTAAGCTCCCTCCAAAGATTTTCAATTGGATTCAGGTCTGGAGACTGGCTAGGCCACTCCAGAACCTTGATGTGCTTCTTCTTCAGCCACTCTTTTGTTGCTTTGGCGGTGTGCTTAGGGTCGTTGTCGTGCTGAGACACCCATCCTCGACCCATCTTCAGCTCTCTCACTGAGGGAGGAGATGTTGGTCCAGAATTCCACGATACATGGCCCCGTCCATCCTCCCCTCAATACGATGGTGTTGTCCCGTCCCCTTGGCTGAAAAGCACCCCCAAAGCATGATGTTGCTACCACCATGCTTGACGGTGGGGATGGTGTTCTTTGGGTTGTACTCGGTGTTCTTTGCCCTCCAAACACGACGAGTTGAGGCCAAAAAGTTCTATTTTTGTCTCATCTGACCACATCACCTTCTTCCAGGCCTCTTCTGAGTCGTCCAGGTGGTGAATGGCGAACTTCATGCGGGCCTGTACATGTTTCTTCTTGAGCAGGGGGACCTTGCGTGCGCTGCAGGATTTCAATCCATGACGGCGTAGTGTGTTACCAACCGCTTCTTTTGTAACTGTGGTCCCAGCTGCCTTCAGTTGATTCATCAGTTCCCCCCTTGTGGTTTTGGGATGATTCCTCACCGTTCGCATGATCAGGGACACCCCACGAGGCGAGATCTTGTGTGGAGGCCCAGACCGAGGGAGGTTGGCGGTGGTGTGGTGCTTCTTCCATTTCCTGATAACTGCACCGACAGTTGATCTTTTCTCTCCAAGTTGCTTTCCGATTCTCTTGTAGCCCATCCCAGCCTTGTGCAGATCAACAATCTTGTCCCTGATGTCCGTAGAAAGCTCTTTGGTCTTGCCCATGGTGGTGATGTTGGATGCTGGTTGTTTGGGTGTTGACAGGTGTCTTTTATACAGGTAACGAGGTGAGGCAGGTGTATTTGATGTAGATAATTGGTTGGGATTGGGGCTGTGTCTTAAAGAAAGACTAACTGGCTTGTAGGAGCCAGAATACTTGCTGTTTGGTAGGGGGTCATATACTTGTTTGTCCTCATCAGATGGTTATCAATTTTTATAAATTTATATGATGTGATTTTCTGGAATTTTCTTTGGGATTCTGTCTTTCACTGTTAGAATGTACATATGATTAAAATTGTAGATTGTTGCATTCTTTGTAAGTGGGCAAACCTGCAAAATCAGCAAGGGGTCAAATACTTATTTCCCCCACTGTATAGAGTATATATATACTCTATATATCAGACGTATTTGCATTTAGCTGACTTGGCTGAAATATGACTGGTGTAATTTACGTTATTACAAACAATGCCACAGAATAAAGTCAGTGTGTCAGGTTCAGTTTGGGACTGGGACAGTGAGCTGTCTACACATCAGGGAATATGTAATCTGGAATGTGATGCTGTGATCCACTGTACCTGCACACAGCCCATGCATTTATTGATGCTATAAAACACCAGTACATCCCTTTTTGATTGTTCTCATTCAGTTCTTTATCTCTTTCCAACCGGCTACTTTATCTGTATTTCTCTTCTTTTTCTTCCCTTGATGCCAATCCCTTTTTTACTGGCTTCTATTTGCTTCCACCCACAAGCCCACCCACTGTCCTCTGCTCCTCTATCCAGCCGAGAAAAGTGCCCTGCATTTTACATCTCCCCAGTGGAGGACACTTCATGCAACCTCTATCATCCCAAACAGAACGTTACGTTTGTATTTAGAGCTAGTTAATATTTCATGCAATTGTGCCCGAACATTTTTCTTGTTCTTTAAAAAGTGCATCCTCTACCCCTTAGTGAACTTAGGCCACAGGCCCGTGCTGTAAGAGCACCACCTAATCTGACGCCACCGCATAAGACTACTTAGGCAAATTAACAAGTGAGCCGTGCGTGAGGCGCTACTAATCTGGCATAAACATAGAGTGGGCTATTAAAGTTCAGTTTCCACTGCGACAAGTCAAATTTAGCGCAGTTAGAGAAGTGTATGGATATCACTTTATCATCCTGATAACTTAATCCCTTCTCTGTGTAGCGATGCAAGAGGCAGAGATGGAGGGGATGGAGTTGGAGGTTGGAAGGGTGTGAGTATGTATTAATAAGCTCATGGAACTCTGGCTGGAGCAGAGCAAGTATGCAGCAAATATTGCATACTTCTGGAGATACGGGAAGGTGATGGAGAGGGAATGACCGTGATGGGCTTTGAAAGTGATGGATGGCAGTCTGTGTTTATGCTTCTGGTTAAAAAGGAATATTTTCAAAAAAAAAAAAAAAAAAAACGTTCAGACAGAATGTGAAACTTGTCTGGGGTTAAAGTTGAAGCAGCTTCAAAGGAGGCAGCGGGAATGCTCGCCTCAGATAGTGGGGTGTTTAAACACAACATACTCCCACACAACTGCTTCCAAGAAACTGAACAACCCAGTGAAAGTGATGTTTACTTTATTCCAAAATACACTCTCAGGCTACTGGAATATGTTTATGAGGTTGTTTATACGTGTGAGTGTGGTGTACACATTTCTCTGAGCCCTATCACTACTCACAGTGCCACTGATTAGCATTTAATCAAGGCTTTTTTTGCAGCAGTTTTCATTTGACTATAATATAACAATGCTTATATCCCCATGCAGGCCATATCATTGGTCGGGTGGAGCATATTTATTGCAGTGAAGGATAGGTGAGGCGGGATATGGGAAAAGCTGATGAACTGTAGCAGAGGAAACAAAATGTAAATGTGAGGATGTAGTGATATAAAGTAGGAGAGGTGTAGAGAGACAGATCAGAGGAAGCAGCAGGAAGTGAAAGAGAGTGATGAGAGAAAGAAACAAGAGATGTTGGGATGGAGGGCGGGGGGACTAATGTGTCCTTCATGGCGTGAGGCCGGACAGAAATGGCTCAGCGTGGAGCTAAATTGACTCCATTACAGGAGCAGTGCACCGGAAAGCATCAGTGACATCACCCGCCCATCCCAGAGAGGCAGTTACAACTCTCAGAGGGAATGATGGGAGCAGCCTATGAAACAGTCTGCTTTGAGTGTTTTAACAAGCAAAACAGCAGCAACATATAAGGAGACAATAGTAAGATGATTTCCTACATGTATGTGAACCAAGAGACGCTGTAAACAAGCAACTCTTCAACATAATCGTTGGTGTTGACAGCAGAGTGCACCCATAAACACATGTTCTTACATCTCATGCTGGCATAGTTTCAACTGACATATAGTGCATGTGGTATGTGAGTTGCACTATATGAACACATCAGCCTCCATGCAATGCTGCAAAACAGTGTGGAACATCAGTGGAAATATCACCTGCTAGGTTACAGCTATTTGCAAGTATTCAAATCCAGTTTATCCCAGTATATTTATAAAGCTGCTGAACCCGCCTAGATGTTAGTTTCACAGAAAATAGTTGCAGTTTGTGTACAACACATTCAACCATCACACACCTACACTAAAAACAGAGCCACTAAATACAAAATGCAGTTAAAATTCTGCGCTAAATCCTACCTGCCAGCAAGGATCAACAGCAACACAGTGGAATCCATATCGGCTCGGTTCCAGTGTGGACTGCTCATGCACTGGCTTAAGAGAAGGTCATGCCACCACAAGTATGGGAATCACATACCACTGTGTCATGTTGCTTTGTGTATTATGTTCTCTAATACACTATATGTTTATGTTCATTAAGTAAGCCTCATTATTAATGCAGTGACAGATTGTGTGGTTCAAATTAATCTCTCGTGCCCCAACTCGCCTCCTATTCGGGGTCGGTACAGTTTATATGACAACTTTCAATTCAGCTGGTCTCAAATGTCTTTTTTTTTTACATTCGTCCATTCATTTTCACACTGTGTTCCAACTGTTGACTCATACCAATGGGGGCTTCCTCTGAGGTCCGACCCCTCCGCGTTATTTATAGAGGCAGAAAAGACAAGAAGGAAGATGTAACCAAGACAACAGTGGATACTTTCACACTTTACACTGGATCGGGCTGACTGGAAAAGAAAGCATACAATTATCTCTATTCCCTCACTGCGATACAGCTGCCTGATTATAGAGACAGAACATGCACAAACTGGTGAATACATCCAAACAGCAGTGGCTGTGGAACAGACTGTGCAGCATGTAAACACCTTTCAGACAATAACATCTAGTAAAGTAATTCCACCAGCGTTTGTCTCAGTCTCAAAACTGCTTGTGATAATAAGTTTGTGCCAAACTTCTACGAAGCAGTGTTGTCACTGGCTTAGCATGCACTCCTCGTTGTCCAAAACAGTCAACGCTGAGTTGTCTGTTGAGTTTGCATTAGGAATGAGCAACATTCACGTAATGAACAATGAAAAAAGGGCAGGAAAATATGGTATGCACCAGCGAGGGACTGATTAGGGAAAGTTATAGGAGTAATTATGCAGCTGTATGGAGTAGTTAATTAAAAAGGAGTACTTGGCAGATCAAGCGTGTTAGACACACACAGCACAAGATGGAGGCGCCTCGCCACAATCCTGGCCAGGGCAGTGGGAATTGTGCAGCTGCGTTATTTCTGGCCGCTTGCCCAGGCCTTGGTTTGTGCCCACAGCCTCTCCTCCATTTCCCCGTTCAATCCCCAGCCCTTCCACGAAGCCAGAGCACCTGCTGCCTGTTCTTACCCGGACTGATTTCCATCTGTACTTTTTTTATTTCCTATGAAGAATAAACTAGCGGACTACACTGTCTACTTGCGTCATTTCTATGGTCCTTTCCATTATTGACTGCTTTTTCTAGAAGAATTGCTGGGCTACCTGTTTGAGCCAGCTGGTCTTGATCCATGAGTGGCAGTCATAGATCATAGGTTCCCTTTTGAGTGAAAACCTATCCTTCAGCGCAGAAGGCGGTACATGTCCTGTATAGTAGATCATATTTAAAATTGCATCTTTTGATCCTGCTTGTCGTTTGATACTTCTTGATAGATCTTAATCCTCATGTTTGTCTCATTGGCATCTTTTGTGTTGGAGAGAGCCACAACAATAGAGATTATGATATGGGTTGTTCTATGGTGAGTAGTAATTAGTGCATCTGAAGAATACAGAGGGACACATTGGTCTTTGTAGTTCACTTAACCTCTATTATCTGCACTGATTTGATCTGCCCCCCACCCCCACCCCCTTACTCTCATTAGCAGGGTAATTATCGAACAGCGCCCCAAGACACAGAACTGGAGCAAAACATTTGGCAGAGGAGGGTAGCTCTGTTATCATACCTCTATTAATTACACACATCCTGACTCAGCATTTGTTAACCGCTCCGATGTTCTCTGAATGAGTCTCCTGTACAATCGGAAACATCTCACACCAGCACCACTGTGACTCCGTTGCTGTGCTATCAGTGCCCTGCATCCCCTCATTTGCTAATAACACAGTGACCCTGCTGCAAGAGTGATTTCTATGGCCCCTGTCATCGTGGGGCGGCACTCCATCACCACAATTAAAGCTTTATGTTTCAGGTCGCCAGGTCTCCCGCTCCAGAGTAGGTGAAATGAAAGACACTGGATATTAAAGGGGACTCATGGGAAAGTGGGCATTGAGGGAGAAATGGAAGGAGGGTGGGTGAGCATTGAAAGGGCAGGGGGATTATCTGTCCTTGCATTTATGCTAATAAATACGTTTCCTTCTTCACAGTATTTCACAGAGAGGGGAGGGGTTATACTTCATCAGTGGAAAAAGAAAAAAAAAACTGGGTGATCAAGGGAAAAGAGAGACAGGTTACTTCTCAGATAATAGAAAGGGAGGGAGGGAAGAAAGGAGAAAGAGTGGCAATGAAAGGCAAAGGAAAGGACAAAGGTCTTTTGATGTAGAGTTGGTTTGGCTCTGGTGAGAGCCCCACCTTCATTGTTCAGGTGCACTTTGCCCAGATCTGAAATGGGCTGACTCGGACGGCTCTTTGGAGTCTTCTGAGGCTTATTTCCTTATCAAAGCGCTCTACCTCTTAGAAACCATGAGTGCAGGGCTGTCTCACTGTTTGCCCTGTCAGTTTATTTAAATGAATCCAGATTTTATGCAAGCTAGTAAGGAGAACAGGGCAGGCGTTTCATACATTTCCATTTCTGTCTCAGCAATGGAGCACAGCCTCACTCTGCTCCAGCTGATTTGTTGATATGAATGGCAGTGTTCTTCTTTTGTTCTTCTTAGTTTGGATTCAAAATATTCACCTGCATAACTAAACACCCTTTTTAAAGTTATAAAAGATTTTCATGAAATCAAATCTGATTTTTGATGCATTGATAGCCATTAAATGTATTTATTTATTTGTTATATTTTTATATTATTTATTTATTAAAACGTGAGTTTGTTTGGCTCCTTTGTAAACAGATACACCAGTTGCTCTTCTGTTGTATTTCAGAGAGTAGCTGCTCAAGGAGCGCTTGCCGCCCCTGGAATTCTGGGACAATACTTGCTGTTACCACCAGTAACCAGGGGTGCTGCCAAATCAATACTCTGAGACTGAAATCTTATCATTTATAAATTCAAGATATGGATTTTTATAAAAAGCTGATTCTGAAAAGATAACAGAAGGCTTGCATTGTGCCATTCACAGTTTAAAGCAGAAACATAAGAAGCACAAAAATGAACTGGCCCGTTTGGTCTAAATATATCCAGTTGGAGGTTAAGTGTATTCTAAGGTGGAAACAGACAAGGCTGTCCCTGTGGGCGCTCTGTCCCAGGCTTTATTTTTATGTCTCGACAGCAGGACTAACTTTCCTTTGCTCTACCTGTCCTATGAATGTGGCGGACTCCCACTCATCCTTCTGTGATCCCGCCCACACAACAGCAAGCCGACATGGCCGTTGGCAAAGTTAGCTTTTCCGCATCCGTAAGAGAATGCGCACACACACACACACACACACACACACACACACACACACACACACAAAAATAAAACAGGCAGAAAGAGGGAGGAGAGTGAAATTGTGTGGAGAAATGAACGACATGAACCATAACCTGCAAGATTAATAAAGGAGAAAAGAAGAAAGAAAGAAAGAAGAGGAAAGGAAGAACCTACGTGTTGAACAGATATGCAGGAGAAAGAAAGAAAAGAAAGGAAAGGAAGCAATGAGATGATAGAATACAGTAGAGACAGCTGAGTCACTTGGCTTCTGTCTGAATAATCAGATATTGTTATTCATGTGGAGCAAGCTGCTCCACACTGCCACGGGCCATGTGCAAAAGCTGAATGACTGTAAAGAAAGCGAATGACAAACTAATGGACTTCTGTGGGAGTGCGAGGAAGCACTCAGAGGGAAGCTATGTGGATGTGCACACTGTTTACTTGGTGACATTTGCAACATTATCATGGATCATTATGGGGTTGTTTTCTTTATTTTCTTTTTTGTATGAGGATCAGTGATCCTGACCAAATAACAATTAGAGCGAAAGGGGAGCTATAGGTTTTCTGCCATACTCCACCTGACCTGGAGCATTAACCTGTTTTCAGTGACATAGTGTTGACGGTTTGAAAAGCAATCTCTCTTAGATTATTCCCTCCTCTTGTATTTACTTCTAAGAGAACAATAACGTTATATTACATGACCTGACCAAAGCTGGGGCACACATACACTCACACACACACACACACAGACCTGCACAATGGTCTGTACACATAATACACATCATGAATGCTCCCACAATATGCTACACATAGAATCATAGGGATATATTTAAACACAACATTTAACCGTACTTGTATGCATAAATGCACATGGCCCCCAACTTTCATATTCATACACCAAGGTGAAAAGGAACACACATATGTCCCCACACCTCATCAAACCTCATAATATCCTGGCATTTCATCTAAAAGCCCCAGGAAGGGCAGAACCAGGAGCTGTGAACCGTGTGTGAAGCTACAGTAATATTTCTCACTCTCTCATTCATCCAATACAAAGTGCAATCTGGATTCTCTCTCTCTCTCTCTCTCTCTCTCTCTCTCTCTCTCTCTCTCTCTCTCTCTCTCTCTCTCTCTCTCTCTTTGTGGTGGTAGCCCATGTAATGTACCACTCCAAACACAATGAGTGCACCATCCTCATCCTCACCAACCAAACAATGAGACGGTATTGTAGCCTCATCTTCAAGTAACACAATGCGGCAGACCATCAATTATGAACAAACACGGGGGTTTGATGTGGTGCTGAACAGCTGGATATGATATGCGGAGAAAAGAGTTGGCAAATTTGTTATTCTTTGTGTAGGGCGAATGAACAGCTTTTCCCCACTCTCCTCTGAATGTTTTGCTTCACCCCATGCAGGAAGAGGAGGAACATGCCAAATATTAGAATTTGTCTGTAATACATGCAATATACACTATATAACTATTAGAGACTGTATATAGTCTCTAATAGTTACTCAACAGCAAAAAGAGTTGCATTGCCCATTAGCCTGTATTTCTTCAATAAGAGGAACTGTGTGAAATGTAATTGTATAACAATAAATAAAACTGTGCGATTATGTGCACTCTTTTTGGTTTGGTCATGTAAGTTATGACTGAAACTGAAAATACTTGTTACCCACAGGGTACAGTGCTGGTAAACAGAGCTGACAAGAAGCTGACAACAGTTGACAATAAACAATGACATCCTGCAGCACCTATTAAGTAATAATGGTGTTTTTCTCAATTGTGATGTGCTCCCAGAACTTAATAATATAGTAATGGATGAAATGAAATAAAAACTTAAAATAATACAATCTTTTGCCCTTTCTCACGGTCGCGGCAGTTGTGACAACCTTTTGTTTTACAGGAATGCCTTAAGCAGGCCTGCCACACTCCAGAGATTATTATGCATGTCTTCTAATTCATTGTATGATTTGGAATAAGAACAATAGAAGAAAAAAACAACGCGTAAATAATTAAGCGCAGTAAAGTTAACTGACTCCACAAACACACATAAAACATGGCTTAACAACAAAAACATTTATCATTTGTATAAAACTTGGCTCAATAATAATTGTCAATGTTTGCTTTTTGCTACTCACCTTTATTAGCTTAATTAGCTTAGCTTATTTTACACTGCATAAATTAGCCTAGTGGCTAGCGGACTTTTCCTCTTCTCATAGCTCATAACAAATTACATGTAATATTTATAATGTTTTTTACTGACTGCTGTTTTAATTACTCCATCTCCCAACACAAGCAGTCACAGCTCTGCCTCGAAAAGAAAAACAGTAAGAGTCGTGTACAAAAGTACTTTGCCTTATCATTAATTTTGTTTGAGACAGCTGCCATTGCTGTCTCGCCTGGCCAGCTATGTTCCATACAGCGTTTGTAATGGCTTAAGACTAACGTAATGTAAACACAGCTTGTAGTAGTAGGGCACCGTCCTTACCGTTCAGTGTTTGTTATCTGTAGTAATGTCATTGGTGTTTAAAATA
>NW_024041285.1:0-12500 GCF_014851395.1 Micropterus salmoides
AAGCTGTTACATGTCTGAGCACACGTCACAGTATCTGACAGGCAGGAGAGCAGTGGTTACCGACTCCTCTCCTATAGCAGAAGCTCTTCTCCACGCATTGCAATCTTATCCCTAAAACAAATTAAAGGAATTTCCTTGAAACACAATGTTGAGAATTAACAGCAGAGCTCGGGTAAGTAACAAGCCTTTAGTTTAATTCTACCTGTTTCCACTATCCTTACAGCTTTCTTCAGTTGCTTTGGTACATTTCTCAAATCACCATTTTCAAAACGTAAGTGTATTAGTCAAACAGATCTTACAGCACTATATAGTGGTTACCTGCAAAATCTTGTAACTTGCTCAAAGCTGTCTGTCTTTCAAAGTAAATCTTTCTGGCAGACACGTCATTGCCATGTAAGTATTTTCTGATGTACTATGGCTAAGGTTTTGGTGCCAATGATTTGAATTGCCAAAGCTGCACTTTTTCAATAGGACATACCATTTCAACAGTAAAGTTATACATTATTATATTATTATAGTGTGTACCATGGCTGACATCAATACTATTCAGCTGCCTAATTATACAATGTTAGCATTGGGCAATATTAATAGTGGTAACTATCACGCTTTCAGAGTACACTGTCATTTGACAAGATGTCTTTGCATTTTAGCTGTCTTGGTCCAAGCACTGATAAGGAACCTTTTGTTTTGATTTCAATGATTTAATCATTGTATTATGTAAGTATAAGCCTTTGGCATCTGGTCAAGATAAAACAGCTGTGATCCTTCCAGTTTAACTAGATATTAATATTAAATACATACTGTTCATTCATGTATCGCTCAGGTGGGAATGGTGAAGCCCTGTCACTTGGTTAAACCTGTATCAGCAACTCTGGTTGCTGCCAGAAACCACCCAGCAGAAGGGACTGCCCAGTCAGCCTGTCCCCCCTCTGCATCAGACCTGTGAGCTCTACCTCAGCATGCTGGAGCCCATCGTGGAGGAGGACGAGCTGAAGCGCACAAAAGCTGGTGAAAGACTTTCAGAAAGCAGGAGGGTCGGAGAGAGACTGCAGAGGGCCTGGAGAGGAAGCACGCAACACTGAGAACTGGGTGAGCTCAAGATCTACACCAACAGCTGTAGACACATCATCGCAGCATTATTGTTCGGACACCACACACATTTTCTGGAAAAGGTGCTAATATGATCCTGGGAGTGAGCTCCTCACACACATCTGTATTCATTTAAATGCATTCAGTAAATCAGTTTATAACACATGATTTCATGATTATCTTGACTCAATGTTAACATAATGATTTAAAAACATTAACTTCGACTGCAGTTAAACTCTTAAATATTAATGCCCTAACAACCAGTGAGGGAAAATGGTGGGGCTATGGTGGCTGGTGCTGCAGCTCGGAGGTGGAGATGGTGTACATCTGGGCCCAGTTGTTCAAAACTTAATCTGGATCAGAATGATCCGGATTTGGAAATCTCATGTTTTGCTATCCAAGATCACGTAATCCGTCTCACTTTTGTGCCGTTTTTTCAAAGCAACAGTGGATTGGATCACCCTGATCCAGATACAGACTTTCCTGGTTACTAAATCTAAATAACCACTGCCCCCCCTGCTGGTCATGATGTACAATTCTAGATGGGGACTCGTGTCAGTTTTTTCCCTCATGTTTTAGGTCTGGGTGATGAGGGAGAAACTCATAGAGGAGGCATGGGCGCTTGGCTCTCCCTCTGGTCCCCTTCCAGCCATGGCAGCAGCACACCTCTGAGACTGCGACTAATTTGTATTTCTTTTATTATTTTTTTTCTTATATTTCTGATGGGACTGGTAGTTTAGTTTTCGTGGCTTTAATTCTGTTTGTTTAGTTAGGGATTGGTTAAGGGTAGAGGGGAAGCCTCCAGATCCTACGGCCCTTTGTGGGCTGGTCTGGAAGGCTTCCCTTTCTTATGTTTGTTTTAAGTTAAATTTTGAACTTATTCATGTTTATTTCAATAAACTTATGTTTTTGCATTACTCCTGGACTCTTCGGTTATGTTCAACCCCCTCTTGTAATGAGCTTTGGTGGAGGTCGTAATAATTGGATTAGGTGATCTTATCCAATTTTAGAATCCTTTTTTTTTTTTTTCAAGATTTGATCCAATCTGATAGTTGAAATCCAATCAGATTACTTTTGAACAACTGGGCCATGATGTTAATGCATCCCTAAGGCAGGTAACAGCCCCATGAAACAGCTTCTTTACAAACTCTCAAGTGACTTCATCCCTTCTATCCTCAATGAACTTGTATCTTTCCGAGTCTGCGTGTATATGTCACTGATTGTTTGTAACTGTTTGCAGTCAACAGAGGATTTTTTAAAGGAAGATTATCTTCACAAACGGCATTCTTTGGTGGTTCAGTCAAACACTGGGATAGTGTTTCCCCGGATGGAATTCATAGATAAACAGGAACAAATGAGGTACACACACACACACACAGGCCTACTGTCTTTACACTCATGGCCTAATCAGCCAACCACATGGCAGTAACTCAATATATTTAGGCATGTATACGTGATCAAGGCAACTTGCTGAAGTTCACACGAGCATCAGAATGGGAAAGAAAAGGGATTTAAGTGACTTTGAACATGGCATGGTTGTTGGTGCCAGACGGGCTGGTCTGAGTATTTCAGAAACTTCTGATCTACTGGATTTTCATGCACAACCATCTCTAGGGTTTACAGAGAATGGTCCGAAAATATCCAGTTGTGTGAATGAAAATGCTTTGTTAATGTGAGATGTCAGAGGACAATGGGCAGAATGGTTCGAGATGACAGAAAGGAAACAGTTACTCAAATAACCACTCGTTACAACCAGAATATCATCTCTGACGCACAACACAACGAACCTTGAAACAGATGGGCTACAGCAGAAGACCACACCGGGTGCCACTCCAGTCAGCTAAGAACAGGAAAATGAGGCTACAATTCACACAGGCTCAACAAAACTGGACAACAGAAGATCAAGAACCGTTCCTACTCCGCTCATGGCAGGTGTCCCAGCTTACCTGTTTCATGCTGAGGCTTCACTGTTGCGGAGACGCAAATGCAGAGGGACACACAGCTGCCGCCTGGTCAAGATTAAAGCTTGGCAAGCTCTCTCTCCTGACTTGGCACGGTTTCCTCCCTGCATCGTACCGGAATATGTATCTCTGCCGCCATGTCTCCCATCCAGTATCTCCATCGCCATGTCTCTCATCTGGCTAGTACCTGTTGTTGGCCCGTATGAGGAGCGCCATGTCCTTTACTCACGTCTATGACCAACCCACTTTTGCTGACAACCCAATTTTGCTGACAATTGTGCCTTGATGAACGCTAGGTCTGTCATTAACAAGAAACTCATCCTCAAGGATTTCTTCACCTCACATGCTGTGGATATACTCCTGTTGACAGAAACCTGGATAAGTGCTGGTGAGTCCGATGCCCTCGTTGAGCATTCCCCTCCAAACTGTAGATTGTTCAACTCTCCTATAACTACTGGACGTGGACGAGGAATAGTGACAGTTTTTAAGAATAGGTTATTTTGTAGGCCCCTGTCACCTTCTATTTCCTCTTTTGAACTCAGCTTGTTTGTGTTAGGTCAGTCGAATCCAGTAGGCTACTATGCTCTAGCCTAAATATAACAACATTTTATTACTGCAGTGGTCTGTGTGACGGTGGGAGCAGAGGCCTCTGTGAGCAGGCGGCGGGTGGAGCCCCACAACTTTCAAGCACATTTTTCTTACTTCTGGTAAAATTGTCAATATTTGAAATCTACACAGTTGATTTCTCACCTCAGAACTTCTCAGAAGTGGATTTGGTGATGGAATACGTATGAAAATAGCAAAATATAAACTTTCTGTTTCTGGCCTCTGTCCGGTGTGCGCGAGGATGAATAGGGACGATTCTCTCTGACGAATCAGTAGTCTGCCGTGTTTTCACGTCACATTTTGGTATCGCCTCAGCTCGCTTGGAATCTCGATGGAGGTGATACGAAAAAAAGTACCTGGAAGCAAGTACAGGTACAACTTTTACACACTGGAAAACCACAAAAAGGCGAGTAGAGGCGAGGCTTCAACTACTACTTCTGCTTTTATTAATATAACTTAGTCTGGTAGTAGTTATCTGGCTAACCATGACAAGAACAATTACTTTCTTCCTTCCTTTCCACCTGTGCCGACATTCTTAACACTGTTGCTCCACAAAAAGTTAGGTACTTCAGATCTAAATCTGAGCCATGGCTCAATGACGCTACCCGTGATAAGTGATTTAAGGGGTCCAGAGGAGCGTTTAGGAGCAAGTAGCGTGGAAACTGAAGAACAGGGGCGTTGCAGATGATCTTGGTGGAAACCATGGGCGCTGGAAGGAGCAGAGACCTCGTGCCGCCAGCATGGGTACTGGAGTAAGATAACTCAACTTCATGGCCTGTGGGCTGTACAGATGGGCAGAGCAGGTTTGGAGGGTGAGCAGGAAGCCAGTGGAGAATGCAGAAACCCTCTGGAGGCCAGTGGCAAAGGCGGAATCACTATGGAGGCCAGTGGCAAAGGCAATTCTCACACCCAACTCAAATAGGGATGCTTGGTCATTGATGATCTGTCACACTGTGCCTGTCTGCTCTGTTTAGTTAATTCTCAGTTTTGTTATTTTAGTCTGTTCTGTATCTGTTATGTAGTCTGTGTTTCAGGTCCAGCTCTGTCTGTCGTCTTGTGTTCTACTGTTTCGCCTTGTTCATTGATGTGTGAATTTTCATGTTGATTCTCATTCTGTTTTCTTGTCTTGCTACTTAGTCCTGCGTTTTAGTCCTGTGCCTTAGTTCATGTCTTAGTGTTTACTCCTGGTCTGCGTACTTCTGTGTTGTTGTTTTGCCATGTCTGTTCTGTCTGATCCCAGTTCAGTCTGTTTTCCCTGTTAGATGTAGTTTATTTGCATTATTAGTGATCTGTCTGCTTGTGTTTTGTGTTCCAGTTAGATTATTGCCTTGTGTTTTGCAACCTGTGTCTGTCTGTTTTCCCCTGCTGTCTCTCTGCCTGCCTGTGTCTTGTTAGTCTCATCTCTGTCACCTGTGTTGCTCCCGCCCTTTGTTAACCCTGTGTATATATGCTTGTTTCCCTCAGTCTTTGTCTGGTTATTGTTGTGGCTTGTAGTTGCTCTGCTTGTGTGGTGTTTTGTCCTGCTTGTTCCCTACTTGTTTCCTGCCTGTCTCATGGAGTTTGGGATTACCTGTTTTGGATGTCTGTTGTTTGGATTTAATCATTTTCTGGACTCAGCCACTCAGGCTGTAAGTGTACTCGCTTTTTGTTTGTTGAATAAATCTCAAGAACCGAACCTGCCTGTTCCAGAATCTGCATTTTGGGCCCTATCAACCTGTTTCTGCCTGAGCACACGGCACACCTTGTTATGATATGCTTCAAAATATGATGCTCTACGTAGCCCTCTAGCATCAGTTTTGCACATGCAGGGCTTCAAGTTAGTAATGATAAAAATGCATTGTCTTGTTTAGGGTTTGAAAAAGATCATGATTAATGTTAAAATAAGTAAGTTAGTAGAAAGTTACTAAATAAATAAGTTGCCAGGGCCCCGTTTTAGAAAGCAGGTTCAACAAACTCTGAGTGTAAACCTGAACTCAGGGTTGAAGAACTCTGAGCTATCAGTTTTCAGTCTGTTGAACCTGCTGGAAGCGCATGCGTGGGGATGGAAATAAGCCATCATCAATGGAGCTCCGATACTACTATTCACCATGGCAACGGGTAATTAAAGGCAGAGCCTCCATTTTAATCGGGTGTAGCTAGAAATATGAATGCGTGTTAACGCGGACCCCGATAGGCTCTAAAACACAGTACTGGAGGAAGTGTTTTTGTGCAACTGTTTCCAACCTGACAGCTGCCTTAATGTCCACATAGTCACTGAGTTATAAAGAACAGTGTAGCTTTAGCTTAGATTTTATGCTGTGCTGAGGATAAATTTTCGATGTCCAAAGATAACTCTCTGTTCATACATCGATGACAGATTGATCATAAAAGCTGTCATGTTCAAGATCATGTTTGGGTAAAAAAAAACTAATAACCTATTTAACCGTGATTTCGATGTTTCTAAAAACGCAATTGCGTTCATATATGTGCTTTTGATATCGACAGTCTGAATGAGGAAATGTCAGACGGCCGCTTCAGGCTCCGCAGGAGGGGAGGAGTCAGAAAGAAACTCAGAGTTAGTTGAAGTAAACCTCCTCTCGAGCAGTTAGGTTCACGGCTTAAGTTGCCGGGGTTACAGACCTAGAGTTTATCTGATCTCGCTCTCTGAAACCGAAAACCCTCATTTCCCTCATCTCGGGCTCAACTTTCTCAGAGTTTTCGCTAAACCCGCTTTCTCAAACAGGGCCCAGGAGGAGTTGTTCTCAGCCTGTTTTATATTGTCCTGTGGCTCTGGAGGTTAAGTAAATAACCCTGATGATGTCATCTTTTTGGGTTTTCAGAGATTGACTCATACAAGAGACTAAAAGTCAGGATTTCCCAGCCTCTATGATTTTGACCATTTCTTATTAAATGCCTTCAATCATTATGAAAGCACAAAACTACTCTCTTCTTCCTCTTTAACATTGAAATTTATGAATGTTTTCTCTGTTTAGGTTTGCTGCCAAATACATAGTGGGTTTTTTGGAACTAAAGACAATGATTAGCAAGTGAGTACTGAGCTATCAATGTTCTCATTTTCCCAGATGAGTACAAATTCATCATCCTGACAGTTTTATTAATTTTAATGTTGTGATTTATTGTTTCAAAAAATACAGTAATATGATTATTTTGCTGCAGAAAATGGACTGTGAAATCAGCTAAAGCCAATCAATGTGTTTGTTGTTTTTCACTAAATTATATGCATTAACATTATGAATTGTCAGTTATAAGTGTTGTAGAGGGACAAAACGCTAGACTCAGGCCCGCTGGAAGCCCAGATCTGTCCTCAGTACTTAACAAGTATCGATGGTAGATAGCACTTGGAGCACGAAAGAAGTTTCTGAAGTCAGTAGAGATCGATGCAATAGTTTACTGTCAAACAAGACAAAACCCGAGTAAGCCTTAACAGACCGGTAAGGCACACTGAAAACATGGTGTGTTCTCATTATATAGCCCTTGGCTAGAGGTGGGTCTCTGTGAGATACCCGCCTAATTTTTTTATTTACTGTAGCCTTTTGTTAGTTTTACTGGTGTAAATTTCTTCTTGGTGATCTCCTTCAGGACCATCTTCCCATTCCATAAATTATTTACACCATTAAAATCCTAGCTCTCACGTTTTTCTTAAATACATTAATTAATCTTTATTGTCAGTGAACTTTATCAATCACATCATTTGATTGGAACTATGCCGTGGTCATATATGTTTAAGACATTTATGTGTTTTGATACACCAGTAGAACTCTCGGGTCAGGCACTCCCCAGGGCATGGACCCCTTGGGCCCCCTTAGCAGCATCTCTGGTCATATACGATTAGCTCCCAATTTTATAGGTCCTGTTTTTTTAAAAAGATATGTCCCCGTGACCATACCTTCTGTCATGGTCATGGGGGTCCAAGAAAGATATACAATCTGGGTACATGGTCTTCTCTTCTTTCCCACACAGTAGTATATGAGTCTCTGCAATATATAATAGCATGTTTTTTCTGGTGCATGTTTTTTTACCCTTCTTCACCCTTCCTTACTGAACACATTCCAGGGAACACTCCTGGGGGTCATCTTTTTTGGCCGGTCTACTCTGGTCTCACACAGAGGGTAGAGTCACACCTCAGACTTCAGTTTAACACTCAGATCTAACTAGGGATGTTGCATGCAGATACAAGTGCAAAAGTATAAAAAGATATAAGGCACAACATACTGTTAGATGATACATTGAATAATGAGACATTCTAGATAAATGGATGAAATGGAATGTATTAAGTTGGATAAATGACTCATTCTTACACAACAGTGTTATGAAGAACACTCATCCGCATTTTTCATTTTGATCAGTTTCAGTTTTTGTATTTATTTTGTATTTAATCTATATGTAAAACCCTCATGAAACATAAAATAAAAAGTGACACTATGTGCACATCTTATGGGCAGTCAGTGATATGCGTATCTTATTATGCAGCACCACTGGTGCAGTGGTGGCCCAATGATTAAAGAAGCGATCTTGTGACCGGGCAATGTGGCAATTTCAGGGACATTAATAAGCAAAATTGTAAATATCGACTGGCTGAGTAAGTATTTAATGTATGTTTTGCAGTGATGCTCTACCAGTTGAGTACATGAAAGGGAAGCCACTGTGTATGAAGCAGTATGAGCAGTTGATATCATCCTGCCGTATCCCTGGTCTGAAGGAGGATTCATTGGTGTTCTATGGCAGGAGCTCCAACCCCCCCAAACACATCACTGTAGTACACAACAATCAGGTGAGCAGCACCACATCACTGGTCCAAGTCAAACATTTGTCAGTTGTTTTTTTTTTATAACTTTTATTGAAGCCAATTTTCATTCAGGTAGAGCGGGTTGCCCGTTAATCGCAAGGTCGGCAGTTCAATCCCCAGCTCCCCCAGGCTGCATGTCGAAGTGTCCTTGGGCAAGATACTGAACCCCGAATTGCCCCTGGTGGCTGTTCCACCAGTGGATGAATGTGTGTGAATGTTAGTTTCTGATTGAGCACTTAGGCTCAGTGTATCAATGTATGTGAATGCAGATGTAGTGTAAAATCGCTTTCAGTGGTCAAAGACTAGAAAGGGGCTATACAAATACGGAGCATTTACATTTACATCTATGTAACCTGCATCGAAACGTGCTATACAATAAAGGTAGTAGTAGTGTACATTTCCAGGTAAAACCTGTGTTAACCAAGTTATTCTCAATCCCTTGGGTTTCCCATTTATATTGATATTTTTAAGTCAGGTTTCTACCAAAAGCAGGTAATTTTCAGGTCACCAAAATGCATGTAAACACACTGTGAGGCACATACTGAGTCTTTATGGAAGTAGTTGAAGGACAGTTTACTAATCAGGGGTCACAGTGTTTTTATGATTAATCAAATTACCATAAAGAAATTTACACACAGACAACCTGAGGCCTTGGGGTGCCTGAATGTCTTTAGCCCGGGACTTTGCTCAGCTGGTAATCCAGTCTTGCTTTCATGTGTTTTCTCCCCTTGGACTCAGTTCTTTCTGCTGGATGTGTACAACAGTGTTGGGACTCCGCTGACAGTCGATCAGCTCTGTGTTCAGCTGGAGAGGATCTGCAACGCCTCAGTACAGACCGACATGGAGCCTGTCGGCATCCTCACCTCTCAGCATCGTGACATCTGGAGCAAAACCTACATCAGCCTAATGAAGGGTGAGCACAACTCTGATTTAATACAACTAAGGAACCCAGTCACCTAAAACCAGCTGGCCGCCACCAGTCGCCTACACTGTCCTTACGGTCCCCTTAATATACATACTATACTATTTTCCCAAGCCACTCCTAAGCTGAGTAGTAAGAGTTGTGGCCAAGTGGAACAGTGGACTAACTCACACTTGACTCTGGTGATGGCTGTGGAGTACTGTCACAACCTGGCTCAAGGGTCATGATAAAAGAGGAACGATGCAGCATAAATGATCAAAAGTGATTTATATAACAAAAGAGTGAACTAAACATAACTATTTAAATGTGCAAGTTGTGTCTCTGTAACATAAATAACTCAAAACAAGATGTGGCAGTCGGGGTGATCAGGCCATGGTTGATGTCTGGATTGCAGAGGAGGTAGAAGAGAAAGTAGTTTGACCATGTGGAGCTTTATCTCCACTGGCTCACAGGTGCACCCGATCAGCAATCACCTCAACAGAACAAAGATAGTTAAGTGGCCTCAATGGATCACACAGGGGCCGTCACAGTACACAATATCCGTACTCAATTAGAAGTACAAGTAACTGTCAAAGGAAAAGCTCTGCTAGATTCCAAATTATTTAATAAAATGTATGTATACCGTACCATCTACACTTGCAGGCCAGTCAAGTTCTCCACATCAAACTCGCTCATCGATGTCTTTATGGACCTTGCTTTGTGCACAGTGCTGTGGAACAGGAAGGGTCCATCCCCAAACTGTTTCCACAAAGTTGGGAGCATGAAAAACAACCCCACAACATAATGGTCTTCGATTTTCGACGAAAAAGGGCAAACCGTTTTTCGTTTTGTTATTAAAAAACGGAAAACGAAAAATTATCTCGTTATCTGATTTTCTTTGTGTTTAAAGATGGAAATCGTAAATTCAAATATGAGGGTATAAATCTTATTCCTCAATTTTGCATTTGTTTTTTTCGTGACCTGGAAGCTGCCCCATAATCCCCCCTCCACCAGACTTTACACTTGGTACAGTGCAGTCACCATCAGCTCATCTCTTTCGTCCATCGTGTTTACGCCACTGCATCCGACGCTTTGCATTGCACTTTGGTGATGTAAGGCTTGGGTGCAGCTGCTCGGCTATGGAAACCCGTTGCATGACACTCTGTTCTTGAATGAATCCGAAGGCCACGTGATGTTTAGAGATCCGTAGCTATTGACTCTGCAGAAAGTTGCCAACTTCTGCACACCTCAGCATGCTGCCCCCGCTATGTGTTTTAATGTGGCCAACCACTTTGTGGCTGAGTTTCTGTTGCACCCAATCGCTTCCACTTTGTTATAATACCACATATAATATACAGTTGACCATGGAATATTTTAGTAGTGAGGAAATTTCACAAATGGACTTAATGCACTGGTGGCAACCTTTCACGGTACTACACTTGAATTCACTGAGCTCTTGAGAGCGACCCATTCTTTCACAAATGTTCCCTCCATTTCTTCCATGTAGATGTTAGCCCTCAACTCCTTCAGAGGAACAGCAGCAAGCCACTGGAACAGGTATGTGGATGACACTTGGGTCAAAATTAAAACCGAAGAAGTGCAAGCCTTCACAGAACACATCAACTCTGTGGACAGTAACATCAAGTTCACACGAGAAGATGTCCACAACAACAGTTTGGCTTTCCTTGACTGTGCTGTCCCACCACCCACTGGAATGCAAGCTCGGGGTCATCAGAACCCGACAACACAGAGCAGACCACATACCAACATTCGCCCAAGCCAGAGAGTAGGAACAGAACCACCTGAAGGGGGCACTTACAGCCTGTGGATACCCTAAATGGACCTTTGTGAAAACAGCCACAAAATCCAGGAAGAAGACCAACACTACAAGGAATGAGGAGAAGGTCAAATGCAATAACACTGTGATTCCATACGTGTCTGGAGTATCAGAGAAACTTAGGAGGATTTTCAACAAACACAACATCTGTGTTTTTTAAACCCAAGAACACACTAAGACAGATACTGGTCCACACTAAAGACCGCACACCCAAACACAAGAAAAACAATCTAGTGCATGCGATCTAGTGCAGTGAGGAATGCACTGAACTGTATATTGGGAAACTAAACAACCACTACACAAACGCATGGCTCAACACAGAAGGGCCAACTCCTCTCTGCAGTTTACTTACATCTGAAGGATAAAGGACACTCGTTTGAGGATCACCAGGTGCACATTTTAGACAGAAGATGGATGGTTTGAATGAGTTACACCCGGGTTGAGAAGCCATCGTGAAGGAGGGGGCCTACGCCACCACTTATCCCCCACTTACAATGTCCTACAATACTGTCCTTTCATCACTTCCCAGGAAACTCAACAAGCATTTCCTCTTGGCCTCAGGTGAAGTTGTCAATGATGGTCGATCAGACTTGGCCTCGGGTGGCTCTAACAACCATGACTGTCGTTGCCACAACCAGGAGCACTAACAAACCAGCGGTATTGACGATCCTAGCTAATGATCCCAGAGGTTAAATAGCTTCCCTACCAGTCAGTCAGAACTGAAGAAGTCCTTTGGATAAAGGACGAAATGTCTTCTAGTATCTTCAACCAAGTCCAGTTGCCCTTGACCTCAACCTTTGTTGGATAACTGACTGATAACCTTCAGACAGCAGCAGCAGACCTACCTGGCTTCTTCTCATCACATGTGATTGGTTGATAGATCTGTCACTATTGGTCACCCTGGGCCTTTATTTTTTAGAAGATACTTTATTGTCACATACACATACATGTTGCCAAGCCTGTATTTATAAATTTATAAATTTACCTGCAAGAGAAGGGGGATGGAAGGTGGGGACAACAGGAAATAGCAGAGGGAAAACACCAGTTGCACAAAGCAACGAAACCTGCAATAGAACAGAGAGGGGGGCTTGGGGAGGAGAAAAACAACAAACAAACAAACAATAAAAATAATAATAATAAAAGACAACCAGCCGAACAGCAGCAATCAACAGCTGACATAGTAAGACAACTAAGAGAAAAATGAAAACAAGAAACAGTCACGCACAATAAATAAGCAACACAGCACAGCCACGAGCCCTGGAATAATAACAATTTAAATAAGTAACTGAAAGAAAAAGCATCTGGAATAATTCTACCAGG
>NW_024041285.1:17500-31472 GCF_014851395.1 Micropterus salmoides
ACTCCTCTCTCTCACTAAGGTGACCAAGTAATCATTTTGTCTTTTTCTACAACAGCAACCACAGGGGGGGTCCATTTGCAAGCCACTTATCGAGACGAGCCCCCCACCCTGAGTCTCAACCCCCCGGGTTCCTAGCCGCTCCATCCACCAAACCCTAAACAATCTCCTTCATCCCCCAATCTCAACCCCTTTGTCCCTCCATCCTCGACCCCTTCATTCCTTCTCCCCTCGATCCTGCCATCATAACTACTCTTCATTATCCAAATAAACTACCCTTTTTATACCTCATATTGGCATGGACCTGGTTAGTGAACTAGGGGTTAAGTGTCTTGCTCAGGGACACATTGGTGGATACATCACAGTGGGGAATTGAACCCGTGTCTCTTACACCAAACGCAGGCATCTCATCCACCATGCCATCGCCATAATAAATAAAAACAATGTGTCATTTAACACGAAGATAAGCAAGTCTAGACAGAGAATGTGAAAATATTTAGAATTGAATTGTTAAACTTTTGCAGTCTGACTACATAATAACATGATGTTTGCTCTGTGTGCATGTCCTTTTTCAGATGAGACCAACAAAGAATCACTGTCTGCTATCCAAAGTAGCATTGTCACAGTGTGTTTGGACAAAGCGATGCCCCCAGTGTCTGATGAAATGTATCCCAGATGTGTTATTCCCTGGATGCTGACTGGAGGAGGAAGCCAGTGGAACAGTGGAAACCGCTGGTTTGACAAGGGGCTGCAGGTGATGTAACACATGTGCAAGTTACACATTGATCAGCTGTGATGCAAAACACATTTTTCCCAAGCACAAGTACTGGGGACTGATAATACTAATCTGAAAAACTCACTGCAGGTGTCACAATAAGCAAGAAGCTATTGTGAGGAGTAGACAGTCAATCTGTCTATTTTGTTCTGTTCTTGTCTATAATGTGTTTATTTGTGTTCTCTATTCTGTAGCTTGTGTTTGATTTTATTATAGTTTTATTATAGTATTATTGTATGAGTAAGCACATCGTGAGCAATGTACAGTCCAGAGTCAAATTCCTCGTATGTGTTATTATTGAATATATTTCTCTCATTTTTCAAAGTTGTTTTCACCTTTTCTCTCTCTTAATGCCATCCAGGACACACACACACACACTGAGACACATAACTGCATTAGTCTAAAAATGCATTCAGTGCAATAAAAACATGGTTGGACTGTTGTATCAGCTGGTAAATCATGATTAAGTAATGAGAACTGATAAAACCAGCAATCAGCTGCTGAGAAAAATTAGAAACTTCTCCCTAAAATATCATCTAAAACACTGTGCCAAGGTGTGGGCTGACAGTGTTTAAACCTGTCACTAATGAGAAAAACTCCAAAACTTCACAAGCAACAGTCAATAAATAACACAGTCTCCAAATCTTCACCAAATGGGTGAAAACCGTAGATTGAAGTTCTCTCAAAAGTTATGCACCTCCCAACAGAAACAACCCTAGAGTGCGAAGGTGGAGGAGTAAAAGTTCTGAACCCGAATGTGTGAAAGCAGGACTCAAACACAGATCAGGTGAATTCAGTTTACCTGGTCAGTTTTCAGAGCAGATGTTTAACAGACAGTCACTCAGTGGATGCACAGTCACAGCATCAAAACTTTACGACATAAAATCAGTCACCCATCAGTATAACAGTAAAACAGTCACACATACAGGTATGAACAGAATCATGAGGAGTTAGGATATAATGCAAATGTTTGGTTTGTGTTTCTTATCTATTTTCAGTTAATTATTGGAGAAGACGGGATATGTGGCTTAAACCTCTCTCATGTCTGTGCTGATGGGGTAGTCCAAATGGCGTTGGCTGATTATATTTTAGAAAACAAGTAAGTAGACCAGCGTTTTTGCAGGTGTGGGTGTTTTGATGCATTGTTGTTATCACATGATTGAAAGATCAGCAATGAAGTGTGCACTAAGCCTACTACTATGTAGATAGTAGCATGGACAGGTTAAAGAATTCTTGTCTTTGTTTAATCACATTTCAGTACAGAGCTATTGAAATATTCCATATGGAATTTTATTGTAAACAAAATTGATGTTTATAATGAGTGTTAATCAACCAAATGCATCATGTGCATCCTTGAAGTCTCACAAAAGTTTAAAACCTGCATTATTGACATTCCTGTTTAGTAGCTCGCAGATGTCTTCACTGCTTTTGCTGCAGTATGATTGCTATTCTTTGCACATCACCTCCACCTGCAGGTCAGTGGAACAGTGAGCATGAGCATGCATGTGCATCCTTTTGCATTTAATGATATAAAAATGTCTGTCACTTAGCATGTATGACAGCTCTGACTGACACACGCTCAAAACTCTGTCAGATGTGTCAGAGGAGCTCAGCGAGTTTAAGTTTTAGACAGAAGATGCTACTTAATTAACATTTTATTTTGTGATAAAAAATAAAATCACAAAATAAAACATTCCCTATTTCCATTTATGGGTGTACTCACTTTTTTTGCCTGCAATTTAGATATTAATGGCTGTTTGATGTGTTATTTTGAGGGGACAGCAAATTTACACTGTTGTACACTCACTACTTTACGTTGTAGCAAAGTGTCATTTCTTCAGTGTTGTCACATGAAAAGATATAATCAAATATTTACCAAAATGTGAGGGATGTACTCACTACCAGCGTTTCAGCAGAGTAACAGTTCATTGTTTAACAAAATAATTTTGATGTTGGCCAGGCAGTACTCAAAAGATAGTCAACCTACAAAATCGTATTTTCAGATAAACATTAAGATGATCAGCCAGTGGGAAATTATTGTGCTTGAAAAAACTTGAAGTGAATTAACATTAAAACAATACAGTCAAACAAAAAACAGAGCTGTTAGTTAGTTAGTTAGTTAGTTAGTTAAGCATTTGTCAGAAAGATATTTAATTCTATTCATTTTTATTTATATTGCACCAATTCATAACAGAAGTTATCTCATTGTGATATTGATATAGAGTAGGTCTAGATCGTACTCTTTGTAATATTATTTACAGAAATCTTAAAATTCCAACCACAAGCAAGCACTTTGACACAGTACCAAGGAAACATTTACAATTACTTATTTGGCAGACGCTTTTATCCAAAGCGATTACATATGAGGAAAAACATACAAGCATCAACAGAGCATCAAATACAGCACGAAATCTACAACTGACAATACATACTAGTAAGAACTAATAGAACATGTCGCATTAATGGGGTCAGTACCTAGGGAGAGAAGTAAGAGTTAACAAAAAAGTGCAATCAATACAGGATAATTGTAGGGGATAGAAGAAGAAGAGCACAGGAAGTGCATGTTAGAGGTTAGGAGTTAGAGGGGTTATAAGAGGAAGTGTTCTCGGAAGAGATGAGTTTTCAAGAGCTTCTTGAAGTTAGAGAGGGACGCCCCTGCTCTGATGGTGTGTGGTAGCTCGTTCCACCATCGTGGTGTCACAGATGAGAACAGCTGGAACTGAGATTGGATTGTATGTAGGGATGGCAGAGCCAGGCGGCGTTCGTTGGAGGAGAGTAGTGGCCGTGATGGAACGTACACTTGTATTATGAAGTTTAGGTAGATGGGTGCAGACCCAGTAGTCACTCTGTATGCAAGCATTAGTGACTTGAATCTGATTCGGGAGGCCAGTGGAGGTCACACAGTAACAGTGACATGAGTCCTTTTGGGCTGATCAAAAACCAGACGCGCTGCTGCGTTCTGAATCATTTGTAGGGGTTTCACCGCACAAGCTGGAAGACCTGCTAGGAGGGCATTGAGTCGAGGCGAGAGATAACCATGGCCTGTACCAGAAGCTTGGTGGCATACTGAGTGAGGTAGGGCCTGATTTTTCTTATGTTGTATAGACCAAAGAAGCACGACCGAGAGACAGCAGCAACATGGTCTGACAAGGACAGCTGGTCATCAGTCATGACACCCAAGTTGGACGGTCAGGGGGTGTGGGTGGTGTCTGTTTTAAAGGCTTGAGGAATGCCTGATTTCTGTGCCTAATGGCAAGATACCTCTTGCGTGCACCCAAGATACAACAGGAATAGTATGGTAGCACTTGGCCTGAGTGTAGTTATAGTAAGCAGCTTTAAGTAAGTAGGCGTGCTGGCTTAATGTCCACATAGAGCTTTGTGTCCATCTAACTGATGACTTCTCAGTTTGTTAACAGGCAGTAAAGGCTTCTCTGGAAAGCTAATGTGTTTGTGTCTACTGGTTGTTCCTTGAGAAAGTAGTGCCATATTTTATTTTGTCTCTTTCTTTCAGATGGCAGCAGGTTTCTATTTGGCCACGTCTGTACGTTTGGATGGTACAGATAGTTAGTTGCTTAATAACACTGTTTAAATTGATGATGGTATTTCACTGAATTAGTTAACCTGTTTGGTTATCCATTGTTTTATATTCTGGATTTTTTTCACACAGGGTTCATCACGTCAAAACCTTTAAAGAGGAGCTCAGAAATGTATTAGTAATCTAATCTGTGGTGGAGGCTAAAACGTGTGACCTGTGAGAAAAACAGTGCCACAATTACAAGGTGTGGCTTACCATATACCATCATCTAAATATCTGAAAGTGATAATAGGATGTGCTGCTTTGTCCTGCCAGTCCAGAATTTATTTGAAAAGAGACTGAAGATGGGTGACAGGGACTAGCCTTGCTACTATCATCAGTCCTCAAGCCCTGCACAGACTCAGATCATCCAGGTCTCGCAGGAAATCTGGGAGGTCCCAGAATGAGTCCCAGGGAGAATAACTGAGTGACTCAATTAAAATTTTATTGCACTTTACACAGGTACGAACAATGCTGTGTCGAGTATGTCAGCTGCCAGATGTGTGTAGTGTGTATGTATTTTTATGAAGTACAGTTAATGGTGACTTTGTTTTTTCATTAAATTCCATTTTTTTCCATCATATGTATAATGTACTTTCTCTTGTGTGTGGTAACAGGAAAAAACTACAGATGATGCCGCCTTCCATGGAGTCTTTGCCCATGCCCCAGAAACTACACTTCAGCATCACGCCTGAGGTCAAGAAGGACATTGAGGAGGCCAAGCATAACATGGACATGTGAGAGCACCTTTTAGTTAGGATAGTTATATAGACACACAGTTACCAGAATAATAGAAACCCAAAGAAAAACAGCTACTTGCAGAAGCAACATTTTCATACTTAAAATGCACAGACTACAGATAATGGGCTTCAAATGTGACATTAGAGACCTAAGTGGTGACAAAAAAAACATCCAGAGCTTACATCTTGCTTTCTAAAATATCAGCCACAGAAAGATCATGAATTTACCAAAGAAAATTTTTGTAAATAGACATGGGAGAGGCCAACTGACTTTTGTCACAAGTTATTGCGTTTTATGGTACAACAACCAATGTCAGAACATGAGAACATGTTTATTGGAATGTCAGTTTTGTTGTGTTGGCATGTTTTATTGGTACTGGTCTCTAAGATGTTTTGCACAGAGGCTTGAGGGTATGGCATTACTAATGGTAGTGGCACTGACAGAAGTGTAATGCAAGCATTGGTGGAATACTGCAATGTCTTACAGTGGTTCATAAGGAATCTGTATATTCCAAAAATACTGTCTTTTTTCTAAGGAGTGGGTTTCTCTGCCGCATCAGCCAGCAAAGCATTCCAACAAATAACATTCATTTGAGAAATTCCCTGCGTCAAATATATTCCTAATAATAAATAACCATTGGCCCAGAGGAGCCACAGCCAGAGCTATTGTTCCACATTACCTCAGGCAGCAAGGGACACAACATCAGGACACGGAAGTATATATATATAGAGAGAGAGATGAAGGAGTGTGGCACAGCTGACTCTTCGGCAGCAGCTCGATATAAGGACGGTGGAGACCGTACCTTCTTCTGCAGGTTTAAAACTGAACGATTTCTCTCGGGATCCAAAAATGTGTTTGGTAACACAGAAATCAAAGAAAGAAAAAAAGACAAAACAGTATACTATTGACCGGCAAGTTAGATCTGTACTTAGGAGAAAAGTTTAACTTTGAAAGTAGGTTAGTGGACACTAGTAATGGATTACAGAGAACAACGTGTGCTCTCTCATTTTAAGAGTTTGGTGACGTCATGGCCGGTTCAGTGACGTCAGGTTTACCCTCGGCTGAAGCCCAAACTATAAACTAAACTGGGCTTCACCCCTGGGTGTTTTGGTTTCAACTAAAAACTCACACTCAGGTGTGATTTAACGGACAGAGAGTTCTGACGCTGTTATCTTTGTTACAGGCTTTGTGTAACGTGCAGGCCATCTTCTCAAGCTTCTGGCTCTGCATGTACTTTAGGCCTAGTTCACACTAAACGATTTTTAGCCCGCTCGGCCGGTCGCCAGTCGTTATGTATTAACTACTCGACAACGCATCAAAACGGCCGACACATTTCTGCATATCACCGACATCTGCCAGATATCTAGAATGCCAAATATCTGGAGGAGTCGGCCGACTCGACATCCTCATCCAGCCAATGAGGCTGGCAGAGCAGGCAGCTACTTTTTCACTGCAAAAAAACTTTTTACTTACCTCCAGCTCTCTCTGTAGCTCAGACGATACCTGCTATGTGTGTGTGCTAATTCATTCTTTCACCCATATTCTTTGTTTATAATTGCTATCTTTAATATAGCAAACAACAGCTGTTTTGTCTGTAGGTTCGAGTCATTTCCAGTTTCACATTTGTAGTACAGGTGCTGGTCATATAATTAGAATATCATCAAAAAGTTGATTTATTTCAGTAATTCCATTCAAAAAGTGAAACTTGGATATTATATTCATTCATTACACACAGACTGATATATTTTAAATATAAATGTTTATTTCATTTAATTGTGATGATTAAAACTGACAACTAATGAAAATCCCAAATTCAGTATCTCTGAAAATTAGAATATTACTTAAGACCAATGCAAAAAAAGGATTTTTAGAAATGTTGGCCAACTGAAAAGTATGAACATGAAAAGTATGAGCATGTACAGCACTCAATACTTAGTTGGGGCTCCTTTTGCCTGAATTACTGCAGCGATGCGGCGTGGCATGGAGTCGATCAGTCTGTGGCACTGCTCAGGTGTTATGAGAGCCCAGGATGCTCTGATAGTGGCCTTCAGCTCTTCTGCATTGTTGGGTCTGGCGTATCGCATCTTCCTCTTCACAATACCCCATAGATTTTCTATAGGGTGAAGGTCAGGCCAGTTTGCTGGCCAATTAAGAACAGGGATACCATGGTCCTTAAACCAGGTACTGGTAGCTTTGGCACTGTGTCCTGTTGGAAAATGAAATCTGCATCTCCATAAAGTTGGTCAGCAGCAGGAAGCATGAAGTGCTCTAAAACTTCCTGGTAGACGGCTGCGTTGACCTTGGACCTCAGAAAACACAGTGGACCAACACCAGCAGATGACATGGCACCCAAACCATCACTGACTGTGGAAACTTTACACTGGACTTCAAGCAACGTGGATTCTGTGCCTCTCCTCTCTTCCTCCAGACTCTGGGACCTTGATTTCCAAAGGAAATGCAAAATTTACTTTCATCAGAGAACATAACTTTGGACCACTCAGCAGCAGTCCAGTCCTTTTTGTCTTTAGCCCAGGCGAGACGCTTCTGACGCTGTGTCTTGTTCAAGAGTGTCTTGACACAAGGAATGCGACAGCTGAAACCCATGTCTTGCATACGTCTGTGTGTGGTGGTTCTTGAAGCACTGACTCCAGCTGCAGTCCACTCTTTGTGAATCTCCCCCACATTTTTGGATGGGTTTTGTTTTACAATCCTCTCCAGGGTGCAGTTATCCCTATTGCTTGTCCACTTTTTTCTACCACATCTTTTCCTTCCCTTCACCTCTCTATTAATGTGCTTGGACACAGAGCTCTGTGAACAGCCAGCCTCTTTAGCAATGACCTTTTGTGTCTTGCCCTCCTTGTGCAAGGTGTCAATGGTCGTCTTTTGGACAGCTGTCAAGTCAGCAGTCTTCCCCATGATTGTGTAGCCTACAGAACTAGACTGAGAGACCATTTAAAGGCCTTTGCAGGTGTTTTCAGTTAATTAGCTGATTAGAGTGTGACACCAGGTGTCTTCAATATTGAACCTTTTCACAATATTCTAATTTTCTGAGATCCTGATTTTGGGGTTTTCATTAGTTGTCAGTTATAATCATCAAAATTAAAAGGAATGAACACTTGAAATATATCAGTCTGTGTGGAATGAATGTATACATTATACAAGTTTCACTTTTTGAATGGAATTACTGAAATAAATCAACTTTTTGATGATATTCTAATTATATGACCAGAAATACTAATTCATAAATCCTCGGGGCACCACCGGAAATTCAGTTTGCCCAGGGCCTCCGGACTCCCAGGGTATGGTTTTAATAATTATACCATTATTCCTAGTGATCAGTTAGTAGTAATTGCTTAATCATTTTTATAAATCAATCAGTCAATCTCATATCGAAGGCGTAAATCCTCCGTTACAGTGACCTGGAGTTAAACAATACACACACACAATTCCTGTGATTTAGGTGAAATTTATTAGCTAACTAAAGGTGAATATAAATGCGATTAAATATAAATCAAAGAAATAAACAATGACTAAACAAACAGAATGCAAACAATGAGAATGATGGGGTTCAAGGTAAATTGAGTTGTTCTACTGTGGGGAAGAATTTGAGCAAGAATGTTATGATGATAATTCAATTAAATTTGGCTAAGGATTAGACTAACGGACATCACTGATCACAGAATGTGGGGTTGGTTCTGCCTTACTGGGTGTTGTCAGCCGTGGGCTGGGTTGAGTGGCCCCACGCTAGCTGCCCGATGCCTGGCTTTGTGATAGGGATTTTTCCGCTTTGTCTGGATGAAGATGTCCTTTGTTACTGCTGTCGTAACGGGCCCACGTGGCTGGGTTTGAACTTCAGTGGGAGCAGTATGAGTTAACTCGACTAAAATAAAGCTTAAAAAAACTTGGTCGTTCTTGAATTCAGAGTTGCGCAACTAAAACGGTCTGCTAACTTTACAAACAAACAAGAGAACAAAAGAGAGCGCGTGTCGCCGTGTTTTGGTTCCTAAGGCGTGTTCCCTGAGGATTTGTTTCCGGTCTCCTGAGAGAGGCTGTCCCTTAACTTTATGTCTATTTTAAAGTCTATTTGTGTGTACTTCAATCAAATACCTTCCCACAATCAAACCTTAAATGTCATAAACAGTTATACCATTATTAGCTTTAAGCATTTGATAAAAAGGAAAGGAAACAATTACTTTTTAGAATTAGAATGGTTACCAGTACATTTTCAGGATTTCAGGATGGAAGGAAGTTAACTAACATTTCCTGGATAATATTGGCTGTTAAACATTCTTACTTAGAGAATATATATGCAAGTTGAATGAACATGGTATCAGATTATACACAATAAAATACAGATTGATACATTAAACCAGCTGAAGAATCATTACATGTAATACTTATTTTGTCCTGTTGGGGGAGCTCTGGTTCCATGAGGGGACAAAGGATCTTCTGATTATTTACTTATATTTAATTCAATCCTTGGTTCAGGAGCTGGGGAAATCAATTATTTAACACATGATAATATTTCTGTATCATATCATTTCATTTCTAAGAGAGTATAAAAAGGTGCTGGAACAAAGCATTAGTTAAAACACGAATGGCGGTGATCATTTGCTGTAAATTAAAGAGCACTGCAAAATTAACTTACTTATGGATTCTTCTTTTCAACAACAACAACAACATGGTAATATAACTACTCAAATGGAAGTGGACAGACCTACTAAGTAACTTAAAGATTCTTTAATTAAACACGGTAATAGGCAAGTTTGTAAGAGACAATATTAATTTGTCCACACAAAGGAATTTGGGGCAGCGTCCTTCTCTGGTGTCTTTCTTATCAGTTTTGCATAGCTGCGTGAGAAGGAGGGGCAGGTTAAGAGTCCATGTTAATGGCTCTTTGGTAGGGTATAGAACCAGGACTGAAAGAAAGGGGTTCTTTGATGTTTGGAGTAATTAGAAAGGGGGGCACGGTTGCCATGGCTACCCTGTGTGGGGGGGGCAGTTTAGCGTCTCTTGACCTTTTTATTCAAAAGGGTTCTGATAGGCTGGTTCAGGATGAAGTTAGTCTCTGGGAAGTGTCGGGGGTGACACCTTTATGGTCGCCGAGGTCCTCACAGCCTGGTTCAGGTTGAGGTTAGTCTCTGTGTAATGTTAATATTGTCATTTTAATAGTCATGCATAAAGTCTGTTATCTCAACTTCACTGGAGGTGGTAGGTTTTAGAGCTGAAACTACCCAAGCAGCACTTGGGAGTGGAGCAAAACTTTCACCCCCTGCCTTTGGGGTACTACGGCCGTCTCTTTCTCTCACGTAGAGAGAAAGAGAATTTAGAATCTCCAATTATTTTGATATAAAATAATCAAACCCACACTGGCTGGTTTCACATGTGTTTTCTTGACAAAATGTGGTTTGGAGACCAGCGTCAGGTGACACAGCCGCTGTCACGTCGTGTAGTGTGACCCCTTGTCACCGATCAGTCACGTAGTGTGAACGCCACAATGACTTCAAGACTCCTATCACAAGACGGCAAGTTGTGTAGTGTGAACGGCACGGCCATCGGCCGAGGCTGAAAGTCGTGTAGTCTGCACGAGCCTTAGGTCGCTCCCTTTGTTCTCATGATGTGAGTTTCCAGCACAGACAACAGAGAAGCACTACACTTATACCAGTAGCCAGAATAATGTTTGCAACAAATAACCAGTGGATGGTTGTTGCTACTGTGGCAGTGGCAATGACAAAACACACTTTTGGGGGTTCATAAGCCATCTCCTTGTATTTGTATTGTTGTAGTTAAAAGCCTGCCAGGTAATCTACTAAACTTCTGTTTTGTGTATTTAAAACTATTCCGAGCCTGGATTATCCACAGAACAGCGACTGCTATGATTTCAGCTGGGTGCTACATTAGTTCTGCAATAGTCATACACCTTAAATTATCTCCATACAGCACTCGTGCTACTGTCCATATCTATAAACACCAGTTGAAGGCTCTACTGCATGCCATCTTTAGCAAGCTAAAATTATGAATAACATCAGTGTGAGTTAAATAATGCTCCAAGTGACTGTACTGAAGCTTCCGGTCCTAAGAATGATGGAGTCAGAAAATCAATCTTAGACCCTGTCTACACGAACACGGGGATTTTCATAATCGTGGCTCGGGCATTCGTACACATGGAAACGCAGTATCAGGTCACTGAAACTGAACAGGGTGAGGATTTTCAGAAACGCTGGTTGCAGTGTTGTTGTGTGGACAATAAAACCGGGGGTTTTGCCTTGCGACGTCTGAGTGTGCGCCATTATCCGCTGTGTTTGATGTCGCCGCCAGGTGGTTTGGCGGACTAGGCCTTAGACAGAAATAATACTGCAGAAATTGTGTAATGGTATGACATTTTCATAATAAATTATACAAAAAATACATTCATTCTTATCATCAGCAATCTTTAGGCACTGTCAACTGTCACTCTACCCAAGAAAAGTCTCACAGTCAGATTTCTCCCATCCCCACCTCACAGAATGGCCCGAAACCTGGATGTGAGGGATAGGGTATTTGACCACTTTGGAGAAAATGTCCTAAAGGCAGGCAAGATGAGCCCTGATGCTTTCGTACAGATGGCGGTACAGCTGGCTTACTACAGGTGAGTTGCTGAAAAATCATGTGGAGTTGGACTGTTTTGTATGTAGACCGTTTACTCATTACATTATAAATGGGTGATGAGAGAGCTGCAAAGGCTTTATGTAAAAAAATGTTTTTAAAACTAACGTAGATTCTTGTAATCATTGAAATGTACCCAGTTTTCAAAATCTTTCAGGTTGTGCTTAAAACCACGGCATTGGTGATAAGGAGACAGAATGCTGTGAATACAGTACATTTTCTCAGCCAGAAACAGGAATGACAGATAAACAAATGCTATCAACTAAATCACAGGATACGTAGTAAAACATTATAATCACTGTGTTTGCAGAGCTATAGTATGTATTTGACTAGTTAACAAGTTTCAGGCCTCTGTATGTCAATTCATTTTCAGTTTTATTTAAGTTTAAGTTATCTTATTTACTTTTCAAATACAACAGTGATATATGAGGAGTATACAGCGTTGGCCATGGAACAGTGGATATGACTTGGATTGTGTGTTTGTTCTGGTCATTTGCCCTGGGTGCCGCCAGGGGGCAACAGAGTTTGGGGGTTAGGGGTTGTGGGGGTGTCAATACATGTAAATATGTCTCCCTGTCCGTTATTTTAAGTTATTTTGGATCAAAGCGTCAACAAATGTAAATGTATTTTGAAATCGAAACCACAAATAGAACCTACACTCAGGATGAGTGGCCAACTGATTCAAAAAAATACTAGTAATAATGATAGCAATAATATGGCGGTAGGTCTCAGACCGTGCTACATGCCTGGAGAGTTCTCCCACGCCATTGCTGTTGTTGTTTACGTCCCTCCGCTTGCGCACGCAGAGACTGCGTGTGCCACCATCGCAAGACTGCAAACACAACATCCAGACGCATTCATCGCCATCTCCGGGGATTTCAACCACGTGACACTGGACTCCACACTGTCAGACTTTCACCAGATTTTAAGCTGCCCCACCAGGAAGAACAGGACAGTAGACCTCCTGTATGCTAACGTGAGGGAAGCTTACATTGACACTGCTCTGCCCCCACTGGGAAAGTCTGATCATAACCTGGTCCTGCTCACGCCACAGTACAAACCACAGATCCAGAGACAGTCCACGACCAAAGGCTCCTTCAGGAAATGGTCTCCTGAGGCAGCAGAGGCTCTGAGAGACTAAATTGAATGTACTGACTGAAGCGTCCTGCAGATTTCTCCAGCGCCTTCGACACCATCCAGCTGCTCCTGCTGAGAGACAAGCTGACAGAGATAAGGATGGACCCACGCTTGGTGACATGGATTACAGACTACCTCACAGAGAGACCACAGTACGTCACCTTGTACACATCTGACTTCCAGTATAACACCGGGCTCTGCCACATGCAGAAATACTCAGACGATACTGTGATAGCTTGCTGCATCAAGGATGGACAGTAGGAGGAGTACAGGAGCCTGGTAGAGGACTTCGTGAGGTGGTGCAGGACCAACCATCTGCAGCTGAACACCTCCAAGACCAAGGAGATGGTGGTGGACATCAGAAGGAAGAAACCACATCTCCAGCCTGTGTCCATCGAGGGGGTCGATGTGGAGGTGGTCAGGACTGTAGCTGGATGACAAGCTGGACTGGACAGCAAATATGGACACTCTCCACAAGAAAGAGCAGAGCCGTCTGTACTTCCTGAGAAGACTGGGGTCCTTCAACATCTGCAAAAAACTGCTGCAGATGTTTTACCAGTCTGTGGTGGCCAGCATCCTCTTTTAGGCTGTAGTTTGCTGGGGAGGGAGCAGCAAGAAGAGAGCCGCCGGTCGACTGGACAGACTGGTGAGGAGAGCTGGCTCAGTGGTGGGCTCAGAGCTGGACTCTCTAGTGACAGTGGCAGAAAGAAGGACCCTGGACAAACTGCTGTCCATACTGGACAACGCCCATCACCCTCTGCACAACACCTTCATCAGGCAGAGGAGTGTGTTCAGTAGCAGACTGCTCTCCCAGCCCAGCTCCACCAACAGACTTCAAAACTCTTTCGTCCCCCTGGCCGTCAGACTGTACAACAGCTCCTAGTCATGGCAGGGAGGACAATAGACAAAATCTGTACTCTTTACATCCATCTGCACTCCATTTGCACTGTTTACTGTTTTGCACTGTTTTACTGTGGCTACTGTGTTATAAGTTATTTTAATTTTAATTCTATTTTAATATAGGTTTAATGTATGTATGTTCGAATGCTACTGGATACTTGAATTTCCTCTGGATAAATAAGTATCTATCTATCTGTATCTAA
>NW_024041286.1:0-22922 GCF_014851395.1 Micropterus salmoides
AGGCAGCGTATGCACGTTCTAGACACTGTGAAATGCTTTGAAATGGCAGTATAGCCTCTCCCCTTATCATGAGCTTTACTATTCTTTCTGAGATCAAGATGATCTCCTTTGTCTTTGGCATGGTGAGTAAAAGTAGTCTTTTCAGTAGCTCTCAATATGGGTTCAAGTGCCCTGTTCTTGGAGTCCTTTTATGCTGACTGAACGCTCAGGTGTTATTAGGAAGCCAATTGACTGCACGGTGTTGTTTGAAAGCTGATTGGTTAATTAGGTGTGTTTTGAAAGCAAAAATGGGGGCTAATAGTTTGGACCACCATATTTGATATAAGCAAGCCTAAAACTGTATTTTGTTTTCCAAAATGTACCAAAGCTACTAAATATCATTGATGAATGTTTGATTATATCAAGTTTTATCAATGCTGCAAACTTGGGAAGAATTTTAGGAAAATGTTCCATAATTCTTGGGGGGGCTACTAATTTTGGCCTCAACTGTATGCGTAAAGCATAATATCTCATAGTATCTCATTCTCATATGTTTTTATTTGAGCAAATCACAAATACAACAGAACAGATCTGTTTAAACAGCCATATTGATACAGTACAACATAAAGTGCCCTTTTTTTCGTCTATAGTTGTAATGACCTTGATAAATAAGGTTGCAGCATGATATATCTTGTATGAACTATTTTACCTTGAAAACTATGACTATAGTCATATTACATATACCACAGTCAGAAATCCTAATGTAAATGTAGCAATACCAAAATAATCCAGATGTACACATTAGTGGTAAATCCTTGCATTAAAAATGTATATGGCAGATAAACATGTGAGACAATCAGAAATATATATATATTTCAGCATTATAACTCGTATGATCAGAAAAAAGCATTTAATTAACATTTACAGTTAAAAGGACAGATTAACAAACAAAAAACAAAAATAGGAACGGCTGTAAAAGGTTATCCAGTTGCACAGCCCTGCAATAAATCCCAACCGCTGATACTGTCTGAGGTGTGTGTGTGTATTTGACTACCGCATTAATGTAAAATGATGAAATTGTGTACTTCATGTATCCTCTAAGTCACAGTTGCAAGTGTTCAGTGCAAAAAATAGGCATTAATAGTTACAGTAAATTAATAGTAGATTAAATATGTACATGTCTTCACCATCAATCTGCAACATCACAGGTTCAACATGATAAACTTCTAAAATTCAGCTTCTGTCCAAATTTTTATAAATAAAATTTTTCATGAAAAAACAGCAGAAAGTATTGTTTGTGTGTTTGTTCAATTTCAGGCCAAAATCTGTTCAGACTTTGATTGTAGTCTGGAGCCCCTGAAATAATTATAAACTTTTAGTGTTTAATTGTTACCATGTTAATACGTTCACCACTTTTTAAAGGTTCAGTGTGTAATATTTCTGAGGATCTATCGGCAGAAATGCAATATAATATCCATAACTGTGTTTTCAGTGGTGTGTAAAGACCTTACATAACAAACCATTATGTTTTATTACCTTAGAATGAGCCATTTCTATCAACATCACCGCGGGCACCCCCTTCGCCATGTTGCATCACAATGTTTCTACAGTAGCTGTAAATGAACAGCCTACAGAGCGCATTTCGTCACTACGATCTTCTTCTTCTACTTCTGGTAGAATTCAGGCAGTGCAGACACTCATCACTATGTTGAATACGTACGTTAGAAGAAGAAGTAGTAATAATATACTGCAGGGGTCGGCACATAAGTTTTGAATCGGAGCAATATTTTCAACCATTAGATGGTGGATGAGAATATAAGTCATGACATTGACTTACATCAACATGTTGGTTGGTTATCTCAGTCAGTAAAGTGCAGGACTGCAATCCAAGGGTTGGGGCTCAATCCCACTTTGAGACAACTTTGGATTCTGCAGCGAATGTTTCTCAGATTACAACATGTGCTGCACTGTTTTTTGTTCTTTAGTTAGGGGGCAGTGGTAGACTGGACAGATGGTTGCAATTCACAACCCTCACCACTAGATGCCACTAAATCTCACACACTAAACCTTTAAGAAAAGTTTTTAATCAATCACATAGCCTAAAGGAAATGATATGTCAAAAAAAGAAAACAAATGAACTATGTGATGGAATAGTTGAAAAATCAGTTAATAAGTTAAATTGCATTTTAAATTATAATTTATCATTAAATACAAAACAAGGATAAAGTCATTAAATGGTTTATTTAATTATCTTTTGTTGTATTTTTCACTTTTAGTTTGAAGCGTTATTTAAAATCAGTATTGATTTTTTAATAGTTTTTTTTAAATGGGTCTGTTTTATTAATTGATTATGAATAAACATTTAAAAGCTATGATTAAAACTCCAGGCTCAATAAATTTCATTTCATTATTTCATTTCATTACATCGACACAAACGACTTTAAAGTTTCCACTAAAGTGAAAATTTTGCAAATGAGTTGAAATTATTTCACCTGTTTAGAGCAAAGTTAACACAATGGTTTGTTAATCATTAGAAAATTAATTGATAACTATTTCATGCAATTGATTTTAGTCATTTTACAAACAAAAATGTAAACAATTGTTTGTTTCCAGCTTCTCTGATGTGAGGATTTATATGATGATGAACTGAATTACTTTGAGGATAAGACTGAAATTGGGTGAGTTATAAAGGAATTAATTAATTTATTTATTTATTATTGAGATAATAATAAGCAATGAAAATACAACAAGACATGTTTCTGTGCAAAAGTTGTAGAGAGAAAAGAGAAAGAGAGAATGATGAATTAATGAATTGAGAAAATAATCAGCAGATTAATCTGTAATGAAAACATTCCTCGTTTTTCAAATCAAGTGTTGTTACATCAGTTTCTCTCTCTCTTCTGTTGGCTCTTTTCTGCAAAACTCATTCAACACAAGAAACTGAGCTGGAACAGGAAATATTTTGTTGCTTGTTTGAAAGTAAATGAATCTCAAAAGGGAAAAAATAATGAAACCACGAGACAGAGAGGCAGAGAGTTTGACTTATCCTGGTGCCATAATCATTAAACTATGAAAGGACAGAGAAGGAGAAGGCAACAGGTACGATGGACAGCAGCAGAGGAACCGAGAGAGAAACCAGGTGAGCGGTTCCAAAGAGGACGAAGCCCGGCTGGTTGGTTGGGATCTGGCTGTTGATCCAGGACTGAAACTGGGACACTCGGGTGAAGCCTTCTGGCACATTAGCCACGGCACAGCCTTGATCTGATCCAAAGCTCACCACTCCAGCCTGGACCCAGACAGAGCCGTTATTTTTCACCAGCGGGCCGCCTGAATCCCCCTGCAGACGTCAGACAGGTCGTTACACTTCATCCATCTGCTCTCAGAGGGAAATACTGTCCTTTTTATTCTATAGATTAGTGCAGATTTAAACATGTGCATCATCACTTGATGGAGGAGTGTTTTGCAGACAGACTCACCTGGCAGGTGCCCTGTCCTCCCTGGGTCACACCGGCACAGATCATGTTGCTTGTGATTGTACCGTAGGCAGCGTTACAATCACTGTTGGACACGATGGGAACTCTCACCTCCTGTAGGGTCTTTGGGGGAGGAAGTGAAACTGAAAAAGAAAAGAGATATTAACGTTGGGTCTGACTGTATTGTTTCCTCCTGGTTGTTTCATAGAAACTGCAGCAAGCACCATCCATCCATCCATCCATCCATCCATCCGTCAACCGCTTATCCTGAGTACAGGTTCGCGGGGGTCTGGAGCCAATCCCAGCTGACATCGTGCGAAAGGCAGGGAACACCCTGGACAGGTCGCCAGTGCAGCAAGCACCAGTTATAGGAAATTACTGAACCTTTTTTAAACATGGAACTATACATTTGTTGGGTGTCTTTAAAGATTTACATCTTCAGCAGGAACCAATTGGGGCCAGAGACAGGAAGTCTCAAGACAAGAAGAGTGTTAAGAGGTGGACTGACATGTTTTTGGGATTTGTTGACATTAAGATAAATTTGGACTTTTCCTTTAAACACAGGGCTCAGTGGGAACCATTTCAGGCAGCCCTGGTTCCTGCAGTAAAAGTCCCATTCACCTTTCCCATAGATGATGATTGGTGAGTCACAGTTAAGGATTTTAAGTCTTGGTTGGACATGAAAGATGTAAGAAAACATACAAGAAAATATCTGTTTTCTGCCCCTGATCTATGGCAGAGTATCTGTGTCAGTGGGCTAAGCAAGGCAGTCCAGACAGCCATCAATTTATAAAAAAAGTAAAAGTGCTGCATTCAAACTTTCACTTCAGTAAAAGCACCAAAATTGGTTTTGCATTTTACTTGGGCGTCATCTTGTTGCCCATCTCCTCTGAAGTGGTTCTGGTTCATATAATTGTGCTTTAATTTTAAAAACACTTTAAAATAATTGTCGAATGATTTGAAATTCTCACTTCCAGTTTGGATTCTCCCCCATCCGGTGACCCAGCAGGTCGTCCCGGCGTTAAAGACGCTGCCGCCCGCCGCCAGACACACGGGTCTGATGAACTTGGTGAAGGTAACAGGTGAGGACAGCTTCAGCAAGGCTATGTCGTTATCGAGCGTCTTGCTATCAAAGTTCGGATGCTTGATGATCTGGGACACAGACCCTGAGATCCCATTTGTATTCGACAAGTCTAGGGCTTCAAGACCGAGGTTAACGGTGAGACCGGATGGGGTGCTGAGAAGCAGAAAAGACAACATGTTTAAATATGTGACAGACACTGGTCCATGATTTTTTGTGAAAGACTAAACTATAATCTTAATTTCTCAGTCATCTTAAAATATAGTTGGAAATGTTGCTATTCAAAGAATTTCTTCTACATAACAAGCCAAGATTTATTAAAGCCTAATTTGGGACTAAGAGGAGGAATTAAAGGTAAAGGTACTTTATCTTCACAACACAGCTATGGAACATAGCTAAGTCAGCTAGCAAGCAGCAAGAAATAAACATTAGCTTAGCATTACCATGCTAACATGTTGGTCATGTACACTGAGTGAGACGAGAGATGAAGTTCATTGAGCAGTTTTCACAAAACAAAATGTTACTTTACAGTTTCACGACAAACTGCGACTCTCTTGAATTTAAGTATCTTTTAAACAGACATCAAGCGTGTGATTCAGGGCACAATGGGATCATAACATTAGTTGTCTCTCGCCAATGACAAGCCCAAATAGTTCTGAAATAAGGTCCAGTGAGGCGGAAGGGGAGGGACTTAGGCTCTCTATTGCAGCAGCTCTGTCAGTGTCTTCAACTTATTGTGCTTTCATTCTGCTTATGTTGTTTGTTTTTTTTTGAAGACTTGCTGCAAAACAAATTCCTCTTTTGGAACTATAACGATCTGAATTGAACTGAAACAGCTGTGACAGGATCAGAGCTCACCTGGGGAAGCAGTGAGCAGCAGTCAGGATCCACTGGTCGTTGATCAGGGAGCCTCCACAGAAATGAAATCCGTTGCTCTGCAGACTGGCCTGCCAGGGCCACGACCCTGCAGGAGCATTCGCCCCTCCTACGATCCTGGTGTTGAGCGGCGCAGTGCCACAAACTGGAGGGAAACAGAATTTACTTTCCGTGATTGAAAACAGTTTCTTTCATATAACTCTGTGAAAATGTGACGTATCCACCAGATTTTTCCCTGTTCTGTTAAGTACTGTGTTCTGTATGTGCTGAGGTAGTTTGGCATATCAGACATGTAAGGGCTCTTATATACTTATCTTATATTAAACACATTTTAATGTATTTTTGCCCGTCCCTGGTCCTTGTGAAGGCCCAGATGAAGATTCAAAGAAAACGAACAAAGGATCTCCATTTTCAGTGATGTCACAACAATAAACTTTTAAGACGGACGAATAAAAGTTCCAGATCCGCAGACCCTGGAGTTCACTTTCTGTCTGCCTTTGTGAAGTCAAATAATTTCCTCCAGTTGAACTCAGACAAAACAGAGATCCTTATCATTGAGTCCCAGCTCATGGCAAAGCAATTTCTGCCCTCTGCTGGTTCCCTAGTGGATCATATCAAGACTGTTTTAAATAATCTTGTTGTCTGGTTCAAACAGAATTTAAGATTTGAGCAGCACACAACAAAGCTTGTGCAATCATGTGTTTACCAGCTTAGAAATATAAAAAATTAAATCTGTTAACTTTCACCTTCATCTCACCACGCCTGGATTTCTGCAACAGTTTTACCGGCCTAGAACTAGAGCCAAGAAATGTGATCACATCGCTCCTGTTTTAGCTTCATAAAATGGTCACAATGCTTTAGAATTTTATTGATTTCTAAATATTTTATATTTAAACCTGATGTTTTTTTACAATCTGTGTGTTTTATTTTCTGACCTTGTGAAAGTAACTTTGAAATATGGATTTTGAAAAGTGCTCAATAAATAAAGATAAAAATATAAAGAAGCTTGTTAGCATGTTAGCATGTTAGCATGCTGCTGGAAGCACAGCAGGAGCTGATGTAAAATTCAGTTGTTGGAGGTTTTGAACAGGAAGCTGGATGAGAAGTCAGAGGATCACCAAAGTTAGTAGGACTCATCCTGAGGGGAACATGAACGTCACAATTTAACCAACTTCTGTGGAGAGACAGTATTTGACTCTAATGGAGCTTCAAAAGTGCAACTAAAAACTGCTTTTGGATTAATGTCTGTTTGAAGCAAAAATACATTAAATGATTAAATAATTGAGGATGTAACTCACCATCTAACTGTGCATTACTTCCTGTAGGAGAGACAAACAATACATTTAGTAACTTACAGGATACCTAAAATGGTTTAACAGGCATATTTACATTTCTGAGAACAAAACCAACCGGTTTCTCTGGTGTTCCTGTGACACTCAAGTCGTCGATTTTATTTCACTTTGTTATGTTTTATTTATTTAAGTAAACTCAATAAATCGTTTTACTAAAAAGAAAATTGATACAGATGCATTTCTTAGTTTAATAATATAATAAAACTGTGAATCAAGTCTCCTGTCAACACACAGTCAGACTGCCGGTTCTTCTTTTCAAGTTCAGTCAAATATTTCTACTTGTTGCTGCTGGATTGTGCTCAGTCTTACTTTACCTCACCTGTGTGAACAGGTGAAGCCGTGTCCAGAGAGCAAAACCCCGGTACATACATAAATAATACATGAAAATAAATGAAGTGTATAAATAAATGAACTAGCTGTAAGTAGATAATTACACAAAAACACAAGAGTCAATCTCTTCTGTCTATCTATCTTTCATTATGAACACAAAACAAATCAGGTGATCAAGTCTGGTTCTCTACTGAGACAAGATTTAACAGCACTCACCTGTAACCGCTAAAATGATGAGCACAACGCCACAAACCAACATTTTGACCTCCATGGTGAGATTCTCCCAATTTTGTCTTGTCATCAGTAGATAAACCGCCTGGACAGGCTGCACACGCCCTTCTTTTACAACAAACCAAAACACGTTCTTTGGCCCCGAGCCTGCTGTTGTGCCTACGTTTTGGAATCAGAATCACTTTCGTTGGCCAGGTATATGTACACAAAGCCTACAAGATTTTAACCCCAGGCATTATATCACTCTCAGTGTACAAAGTACAAGATACATGCACATATAATAAGAATTATAATAATAAAATAATAAGCAGAAATAAACCTGACAACAAGCTTAATAAAATAGACATAGTGTAAACGTGCTGTTACAAATAATCTTTAAATGTACATGTAGTCTATTGGAAAACCTTATATGAAACCCAGCGATGTTGTTTTCTACAAATTTCATTCCAATGATTAAAATGCCATCTATAGGCTTAGCAGGTGAAATTAAGCTTGGTTCCTAAGTTACATGTTTATTATTTCTACCGTTGTTTATTTTATTACTACATTATTATTGTGTATTTAATTCCATAGGACTACAATTAATAATAACAATGTTGTAAATGTCCCAGCTTGACAGCAGTGCCTGGAAAAATGTGGTTTGGATTAGTGTTTGTTTGTGGCATAGGTGTCATTTGGCCTGGGGACGCTGGGGACATGTCCCCAACACTTTATAGTAAATATTATAACATTAACGACTTTGAGCATTAAACACTTAATTTCCCGCATTCTGGAGACATTTTCTGCACCAATTTATGGTGGAAATATCTTTATATGAAGGGAAACAAAATTAAGGTGACAATTCAAAATATAAACATATAATGGAATATAATGCAGTAATTTCAATTGCATTGCATGTTTTATGTCCATTGTTTCATTTGTAATTTAACATTTCTTGTTGCTGTTTTTCAGAACATTTTTAACAAAAGCTTACAAAAAGTGATGGAGACATCCTGATTCTGACCTGTCCCCAGCGTCCCCAGTGTAAATGACGCCTATCTGTAAATATTTTTAAATGTCCCTCTCCATCCAGCCTCTGATTGGTCGGTTCGAGACAAGTGTCATTGCTACTTTCTGCACAGGGCTGCTTGAAAGGCACACGAGCTTCTCTTCTTTAGCAGGCAGGCGAGAACGGGAACAGGTGAGCGTCACGTAGCGCCCAGATAACCTGATATGGGGAGGGCAGAGGAGAGCAGCTTGGGAAAAGTCCCGGTACGCAAGAAAAAGTCCCGGTATGCCAAAGAGTAAAATGTCGAGGTGCCGGTACTGCGTACTGGAGAGTACCGGCCCACTTCAAGCACCTGTCAGTAACTTTAACAACTTCTTGACACAGTTTCTTTTTTTTTACAATAATATCAAATGACGGGCTAAGACATGTGGATCATGATTACAAATTATGTAGTAAGCAAGTTTGTAGGCAAATTATCAGAAACCACTTCGCGGATGCTCACCCTAGAGGTGTGGAAGCAAGGACGTCACTAGGATTGAAAAACAGGGGGGGCTTAGCCCCCAGGATATGCGTAACTTGCGCTTGCAAAATCTTTGCACTCACAATGTTTGTTACGGTATTAGAACCACACTTATGTCAACAACCAGTGAAGAGGCAAAGATGTTAATTCCATAGGTCCATTTCTACTCTGTCGAACAAAAGTTACTATAATGTTAGCTTTTAGACATATTAAAGTTAAACGGGGGGAATTCACGTAGGCCAGACTGAGTTCTTCTGTAGGCTATGAGCTAAATGCTATCCACCTGCTCATGTAAATGTGTGATAAACAGGGCTTGACATCAACTTTTTTGCTCACTAGCCAATGTGGCTAGTGGATTTCCATAGTTACTAGCCACACAGCATTTTCACTAGCCACATTTTTGTTGTTGGGAATTTACGTTTTATATGATTAAAGTTGACTATGGCATGCTAAAGTTTATTAATTTTGTCATTGGCTTTGATAAGTTTGTGTGTAAAGCTCATTTTTATGAAAACATTTATTAAACGTCTATTAAGATAAACACATAAAAGAGTAGCTTCTTATTGTATATAATAAAAGTGGTGCAAGGGTGTAGAAGATTCAAAAACACAACTGAAAATACTATTGAATCAGAAACACTGTTTAACTACTTATTTATAACTGCAGTAAATACTATAATTAGAAACAAAAGCAACGACGATCGAATTATTTTTGTCTAAGAAAAAATCCACAATTAAGGCAACTGATTTTAAACTTTATCTAGGCCTATATCATTTTTGGGGACTTCTGGAGTGTTTGTTTTGTATCTGCATTTCCTCCGAGCTTTGACTGGATTTATGTTTATAATTATGAAGCTCTGGTCGCTCTGAGGTCCTTCCAGATACATCCACCTGAAACGAGTACACAGGTCTTTATTTTCCAGATTATTCCCATACAAACGCATCTTTTGATTAGAACATGGCATGATTACTTTTATTAAAACAGGTAGTGAAATGATGATATGATGTGATATCAATATCAATATCAATTTTATTTATATAGCACACTTGTAACAACCGAGGTTGACCAAGGTGCTTCACAGGTTAAAAATGCATCAACAAACAGAAAAACTACAGCTGTAAATCATTATAATATACAGTGTTTGATATAATGATATTAAAATAGCCAAGGATAATAAGGGTGATTTGAAGCATTCGAGAGTTGGGGCGGTTCTGATCTGGACTGGCAGGTTGTTCCACAGGTTAGGGGCAGCTACACTAAAGGCTCGATCAACTCTGGTCTGCTTCTGGGTCCATCCAGGACGAGGAGACTGGCAGATCACAGCACTCTAGCTGGAGTGTGAACGTGAAGAAGCTCCGTTAAGTAAAGTGGAGCCAGTCCATTAAGGCATTTAAAAGTTAAAAGTAAGATTTTAAAATCAATCCTGTACTGGACAGGAAGCCAGTGGGGGGAGCACGTGCGTGTGTGCATGCGACCGGTCGTGTGTGATGACAGAGATTATACCATCAGGTTAAAAGCAGGTGGGAGGCCGACAGTCTACAGGTCTAAGGGACTGTGGCTGCCCTGTCACAGAACTTTTATATTCTCGTTTGACAAAAGTCTGGATGTCATATTTGGCGTGTGCACCATCGCACTGCGATGTCTGTTGACAAGACAACAATTTTTCCCACGCCGAAGTGGCTAGTGGTAGTGACTGCGTTGGCAGGTGTTAATGTCAAGCAGCCCTGGTGATAAAGTAATACCATATCTAATTATTTTCTGTTAGCTGTTGATGAGGATCCTATTTAAAATGGCTCCTGTCTGAATTTAATAACCCGATGGTGGAAAGATTAAAAGATTTGGTTTAAAGATTACTATATGTTTGTATACATGTATGTATGAATGCTTTTATTTTATTATATCTTTCCTGTGTGTAAATGTCTGTGGACATGTTCTCATGTATAACCTCGACATTTAGGCAACATCTACAGATTTATTTCATTTATTACAGCCAATGAATGCAGAAAGAGAAGTGGGTCAGAATATAACAAATATAATAAATATCAAGAAATAATTAGGTTATGACTTGGTGCCTAGACCTGCCAACAAACACATAATGTTAGAAGAACACAAACCAGCCCACATTTCCTTAGACCTGTAAACCACTACAGACCTGAAGACCACTACAGATGTGTAAACCACTGCTGACCTGTAGAATACTACAGATTTGTAGTTTTGTGGGTCTATGAGCGTTGGGAGGGTCTGCTGTTGTGTGCGGGTCTGACTTGCAGGCAGTTATGCTCTAGAATACTTGGTGACCGCTGACTAAAAACGATGTGTGATGTGAGGCACCCATAGTGTAATTAATGTGATTTATCAGCAAGGATATTGTAAGCATTGTAAGACTTAAGTTCACTGAAGCATGTGTCTGCGCTGTACTGGGTTCCCTTTACAACCCGTAAAAAGTTGACCCCCCGATTGTCACTGTATAATTCACACATATTTATTTTATAGCGTCTTTTAATCGAAACAATTAGAAAATGGAAATTAAATGTTAGGAAAGGAAACAAATGAACTGTGCAATGGAATATTAGAAAAACTGTTTAATGAGTTAAATTTAAAAGCTTTTTTAAAAAAATTACAATTTTATTTTAAATAATGATTCATCAATAAATACAAAATAAGGAAATAGAGTGATAGAACATTCCTTATTTTACTCTTTAAATTAAGCGTCATTACACCAGTTTCTGATCTCTCTCTTCTCTTCTGTCGTCTCTTTTCTGCAAAACACGAGAAGCTGAACGGTAAAAACGGGTGAAAATATTGACTCAAGGAGCAGATTTTGTTGCTTGTTTTAAGATAAATGAGTCTTAAAAGGCAAAACATATGTGACCACGAGACAGAGAGACAGAGATTTTAAATCCTGGTGTATTAAATAAATTTTCTATGAAAGGACAGACAAGGAGAAGAGAACAGGGACGATGGACAGCAGCAGAGGAACCGAGAGGGGAACCAGGTGAGCGGCTCCAGAGATGCTGATCTGGCTGTTGATCCAGAACTGATACTGGGACACTCGGGTGAAGCCTTCGGGGACATTCGGCAGGGCACAGCCTTCTTGTGCTACAAAACTCACGATTCCAGCCTGGACCCAGACAGAGCCGTTTTTAGTCACCAACGGGCCGCCTGAATCCCCCTGCAGATGTCAGACAGGTCGGTTATACTCCAAACTTCTACTCTCAGAGTTATCAGTTGATGGAAGAGTATTTTTGCAGACAGACTCACAAAACAGGTGCCCTGTCCCCCCTGGGTTAGACCGGCACAGATCATGTTGTTTGTGATGAAACCGTAGGAAGCGTTACAATTACTGTTGGACACGATGGGAAGACTCACCTCCTGCAGCCTCCCTGGGGAAGGAAGTAGAGCTGAAAAAACATTAATTAATTAATGTTGAGTCTGCATGTATTATTTTTTTTGGTCAACTGTAGCCGTGTTACCATCAGTGATTTTATATGCGCAAATTTGAAGTAAAAAAACGTCCTTAATTTTGCAAAAAAGTTTTTACGTTCGCTTGAGGTGTTTTTTGCCTTTGTCAAAAAAGAGTTAATGCCCGAATGCCGAATAAGTTCTGACGTAACTCACGACTGATCAGCTGTTTCCGCTGTCGCCATCTTGCCGGATATTCCCGTATATACCCACTAAAGCACCACATGTGGATTCATCCGCAAGTCTTGGATGGACGTGAAACTCTCCAGTTTAAATCATCAGTACAAAAAATTCACAACTGTTAGAAATTATTCATCCTATTGCAATGGATGGAAGTGCAAAGGCAGGAGAACTACAAGGTTGAACCCAGATGCAGACACAGACGAGTAGGCACACTGAGTGGAACAGCAGCTCAATGGGGTTAGTGGACAGAAGTGGACAGTTCAAAATGTTCAGGGGGCAGAACATCCTCTTCGGAGGCAAGGCAGTGGGAACAAGAGGCTGCACAGAGTCAGGAGATGGCTGTTCAGCAGAGGTAGGGGGCGGCAACAGTTCATTAGAGGCTTGGGATTCTAGTGACGGGAAGTCAGAAATCTGCTGTGGCTGGACAGCAGGATCAAGGGGTTTGATATGTTCATCACCTGCAGCAGGGGCTGGGATCAGTTGTTGCACTTTGGGTAGCACCAGAACCAGTCCAGGGGTTGCTGCTGCTCAACTGCACTTCGGGATTTGCAGCTGCTCAGCGTTTTATTTAGTTAATGTTACACTGGGTTTGAGAGCCTGCAGTTGGTGTTGACTTACAGTAGTTAATAAGCTGTCATTAGTTGCATTTTACAGGTTACAGTTACAGAATCCCTTATAGCAAAGCAGTTTTATAAGCCGCCTGGTTTGAATGTAGCAGGTGATACAACATTCATTATACCCTGAGAGACTTGACTTGGACTCTAGTGGAAAGACTTGTGAGCATCTCTGCCGTGTCTCCTCTTATGACCTCCACAGGTGCCAGGAAAAATGGCCAAGTACGTGCCCACAAAGGAGTGCTGCTTGTTGGGGACGCAGACATGGTGAGGGTCAGGCAGACAGGCAGCTAGGTGGCTAGCTGGCGAAGCACTAGCAGGCCGGGAAACAGGCATGTGGTCATTAGCTAACAAGCAGCTATCAGGCAGGTGGGGTCTAGTTAGCAGGTTGCTAGTAGGCAGGGAGACAAACTGGCCCCCGCTAGTGGACTAGTTACCATTATGTGGACTTGTTGTTCTAGGATCAAGCTAAGGAGCCAGAACTAACTGAAGGATAGAAAACAGGAGATGATCCAGCTCGCAGCTAGGACAAGAGTGGTTGGCTGGTCTGCTGTAAGATAGCAGCCCGGGAATAGATGATTGGCCTGCAGATAGCTAGTAGGCTGGAGATCAAAGGTGTTAAGATATCCCGCTGACACGGAACTGAACACGGAACAAACGCAAAAGTCAGAACAGGCTAAACCAAAAGTAACAGGAAATAATAAAACTGAAAACCACAATCATGACTCATCCATCCATTTTCTGCTTCTTATCCACGCAGTGTCCCGATGGCAGCAGGCTAAGAAAGGTAGTCCAGACGGCCATGATCTAAGTCCTGCATTCAAAATCTTACTTCACATAAAAATTGTGACAAAGTACAAAAAGTGTTTTTTGGTTTTACTTTGGCTGCTGTTGACGTCATCACCTCTGCACTTTTTCTGGTTTATATTCATGTGCAATCGTTTGCAAAACACAACAATAAAAAGTACAATCATTCACTATTAGCAATACATTTAAAATGATTGTAAAATGAATTTAAATTCTCACTCTCAGTTTTGATGTTTCCCAGCAGGTCGTCCCAATGTTAAAGGCGCTGCCGTCCGCCGCTAAACACACGGGTCTGATGTAGTCAGTGAACGTAACAGGAGAGGACAGCTTCAGCAAGGCTATGTCGTTGTTGAACGTCTCTTTATCATAGTTTGGATGCTTGACGATCTGGGACACAGTCCAGGACTTTCCGTTTGGAGTCAACAAGTTCAGGGTGTCACGGCCGAGGTAAACGATGAGATTGGGAGTGGGGCTGATATGCAGAAAAGACAACATGTTGCAAATCACACGAAAGCTGAATCCATCATAGCCAATCCTCATTTTGAAGAATTTGACATTCTCCCCTATAGTCAGAGACAAAAAGTTTTTATTTATCCCAAATGCCCCAAAAATCTTGTAGAACAATAAAGATCGGAACTGACCTGAAACAGCTGTAATGGTGTCTGATTAATACTAACAGCATAAATAAAAACATGATAAGTGGTTTTAATGTGGTTTATGGCCACATCCTCACTGCATTTTCTCTTTGTAGCATAAATGAAGTCCCTGGTACAGGATCACAGCTCACATGTTGAAACAGTGAGCAGCAGTCAGGATCCACTGGTTGTTGATCAGGGAGCCTCCACAGAAATGCAGTCCATTGGTCTGCAGACTGGCCTGCCAGGGCCACGACCCTGGAACAGCATCCGCCCCTCCTACGATCCTGGCGTTGAGTGGCGCAGTGCCACAATCTGGGGGAAACTCTGTTTACTGTCTGGGTAGCATCATCTGTATAGATTTGCTATCAATGATGATGTCTGTCTGTTTGTCCAGCTTTTTTGGTTTGGATATCTCAACAACTGTGGGATGGATTGTTATGAAAGTTTGCACAGACCTTCATGTTCCCCTCTGGACAAACTCTTAATAACTTTGGTGATCCTCTGACTTTTGTTTAGCGCCATCATCAGATCAACATTTTAATGGCCTAGTACAAGGCATCATATAAAAACATTTAGGCCTGAACTTCAATTTTGACTTCATGGAAATGGGATATTTTATAATTGTATGTTTCTCTAAAAATACACTGAGCAGACAATGCATCTTGTCTTTATTTGCGTATTTGGTATTGAAGTAATCAGGTTACATTACTTTTATTTTCTGGTACTTGGATTACATTACTGAGCACATTTTTTAAGAAGTAATTAGTAATTGTACCGGATTACATTTTTATAGTAACCCTCCCAACCCTGTTGTTAGGGATATATATGTGATTTAATCTCATATTTTCATTCATTTTTCGCTGTCTTGCTGTGAATGAGCTGTATAGATTAACCTCAAGCTATGGAGCCCCTTAAGTTTGAGGGCGAGAATATTTTTAAATACTAGTCTGCTGAAACAGTCAGTTCTTTTAAATTAAGATTGAAGAATTTTCTTTTTACCATTGCTTTTAATTAAATATTTAAGATTTTTCTCTTTATTGATAACTTACACTGCACTGTAACTTTTACTGTCCTGTTTTCTTTTTCTTTGTTTTTAGCTTTTTATCATTGCTTTTTTTCATTTAACTCTTTTAACCCTTATTCTAACACTGTAACTTTATTATATTTTATGTTGCTTTTAAACTTTTTATATTTCCCTGTTGCTTTTATGTTTTATGTAAAGCACTTGTTGTTAAAATGTGCTATACAAATAAACTTGCCTTGCCTTACTACTTTTGCGTTACCTTGTAATAAGTTTTACATCCGCTGCAATACTTTTGTTCTTCCGTCCTTCTTAGCCATAGCTGTTACCTCTCGGTTGCTCTTTTTTACCCAAAATCTATTGATCGATTCCAACAGTTGCCACCCAGCCTGCAGAACCAAGAAACGTGATCACCCCCGTTTTAGCTTTATTACACTGGTGACCAGTATGTTTTACAACAGATTTTAAAATTGTATTGATTTCTTTTAAGACTCTTAATGGCGTCTCTCCATGCTCTATCTCTGACCTTTTAGTCACGTATGTACTCTGAGATCCTCGAGGCCTGTTGTCGGTTTCAGAGGATGAAGAGACAGAGTGTTTGCTGTCCGAGGAAATCAGGCTGGCTGAGTCAGTGAACTCTTGTAAACCTCTTCTTATCCATTATCCCTCTTCGCCCATCCATTTACAGGCGTAGTGGAACACATTTTGACAAATGAACGCAGGTCTCCATTAAACGCCTGGTCTGGTTTTTATGTAAGTTCTTTGGCTCTATAAAATCTCTTAACTACTTGAAAGCAGACCCCTTTTTCCAGAAAAAACACCTAAAATTACATACCCAAAATGAATCAGGAATAACTCCTCAACCATTTGGCCTAGATGCATAATTCTGGTCTCCTTTGAAAAGTCAGAAGCTAAGGAATATGAATCCATTGTGTATTAATATATTTATTTGACTTTTACAGACTACATGGAGATGCAATAAAGAAAATATCTGATATTTTTATCCTCGCCTGGTAAAAAAAGCTATATTTTGATGCAATAAACCAACAAAACCATCCTGAGTTAGCTTTTAATGCAACTGAATATCTTCTTCTACACCTAGAATGCAATTGTAACTGTAAATCTGATGAAAATAAACTAAAATACAACAGTTATCGTACAACATTTTCAAATATACCAGGCGAATTTCCATATTTGGCAACATTTATTGTTTAAATTCCGACTTGTATTGATAGATATCTTTAAAACACTTTTTCAGTCCATACAACCTATTTACAAATGACAAAACATTGAAATATTGATAAAAACAGGAGTATTCATCAACATTCCTGTCACCAAAAGCACTCCCATGCTTTACAGGCCTGTAGATTGAGAACGGAACATCCCACAGTTATGGGGGGGAATCAATCGATCCGATATCTCCAACGAAACGGACACAAAATGGCAAAAAACACCGTATGTTCTCAAGCGGCATGTTTCCTCTCTGCAGAAAAGACGACAGCAGGCAGGCAGCTTGCAGGTATTACACAATAATCAAGATCGTGCCAGCTTGGACTCGGTGCAACAACATCGGCGGGTTTGGAGTCTGCACCCTGTTGTTGTTGTTGTTTTCGTTACGTTGCTGCCTTCAAAATAAAAGCCGTCTGTTGGAGCAAGATCAAATGAATTAGTGTATTTGATATTACTGGATTTTATATAAGTAATATTCTGCTTGAAATAAAAAACTGTTTCATAGTCTATTTAAGTTTTGTTCTAGAGGAATTAAAGCCCTGTCCCATATGGACGCCTGTCCCAAATAAAGGGTCATTCAGTGATTTTAGCAAATAAAAGCGGGCTATTCATTTTTAAAGTATTTTATCTGTGAACCTTTACTGATTTTTTTTTCTTTGAACTGTAATTCCTAGTTTTATAGTAAAACCTGATGGATTTTAGAACCTGTGTATTTTCTGCCTTTGTAGAGGCACTTTGTAACATAGAGTTTGAAAAGTGCTCTATAAAGACAGATTATTTTATGAGGGATCCAAGTGGTGAAGCTACAGGAATCCTATTGTTTTTGTTGTTCTTCTTCCTTCTTCTTTTTCTCCGCTAAAAGTGTTTGTGCAGCAAAAACTGCTCGACGAAACTCATCAAAATTGGCAGATGGGTTGCAAATTCCCCCACTACTCAGTAAAAAAAATGGCACTCACAGACCTCATGTTGGTGCTATAACAATCATATTTTACGTTTTGCAATATTTTCAAAAATAGCTTTGTTTTAAGTAAAACTTCTTTTAAATTATTTTAATCTTTGGAAATATCTCCATCTTTGCTCTTATGGCCTAAAAATATCAGATTTTCTCAAAAAGCTATTTTTAACACCATTTAGCTAATTGATGCGAAAGTTATCAAAAGAATTTTGATATGTCAATCTGTTTTTTATCATATTTAAACTTTTGTATTTTACAAAAAATTACAAAATTTGTTTATTAAATTGCATTTCTTCTCAGATGTTTCTGTTTTACATATATTCAAAATACACACTTAAAAATTATTGCTTAAAGTGGGAGTGTAAATTTCTAAGAAGAAAATCACCCGTACGTCATAGAGAGCTGAAATTTTTTCAGCACATCCACTGACATGTGACAAACTCACTGCAACCTATGGTCAGTTCAGAAGTCTGTCACTCTATATTTTTCAGAATATGCTAAATCAATTAACATCTATATCTTTACAAGTCTTTCTTGAAATGCTACCAAAATCAACACAGACATTGTCTAGATGGCCGATATCAAGTGTTGCAAAGGTTTTTCAAATCGGTCAAACGGTGAGTCTGCAGTGATCAAGCTGTAGCTTGTAAAGTACAGTAGCTCAGTCAGTAAGTCACCTACTGTGAGAATGAGGGTTCAAAGTCCAAGGTGACCAATTTTGATTTGCCGTTAATGGGGGTGTTCAGATCACTGTTGTAGTTTGTACTTGAAACCTGGGACACTTTCTTAGTTTTTTTTGCTAAAGTGTTTGTGCAGGATAAGCATTACAACACAAATTTGGCAGGTGGGTTGAACATTTCACTCACTCGTCAGGTACATATACCTACCCTCTCTGACCTCAAGGTGATGCTGTAAATATCACGTTTGTGTTTCTGCAAATAATCTTAAAAAAAAATGCTTGGCTTCAAGTGAAAATTCTTTCATCACTTTAAACTCTGAAGTCATCTAGTATTCTTCCCTGAAAGTGTCAAATTTAGCATTTTTCAACACTTGCTTGATATTTTAAATTTAAAATTGTAAAATGCTGACACCTGCTGCTAACATTTAGCATGTTAGCATGCTGCTGGAAGCACATAAGAAGCCGAATTCAGAAGCTTTCTGTCTAAGTAGCTACATGAAAAGTCAGAGGATCACCAAAGTTACTTGGACTCGACCTGAGGGGAACGTGAATGTCTGAACTTCATCACACTTTAACCAACCTCTGTGGAGAGACAGTTTTTGACTCAGAACAGAACAGAAGAGTATGAGAATAGAACTCACCATCTAACTGTGCGTTGCTTCCTGTAGGAGAGACACAAATAACAATACATTTAGTCACTTACATGAAACTGTCTGCTTGTTGTTTGTGCAGTGATTATTCTTAATTAGTAAAATAATTTCAGAACAAAACCAGCTGGTTTCTCCTGTGTCCTGAGACACTCGAGTCATTGTCTTATATTCACTTCATTCTGTTGTGATTTTTCAAGTACACTCAATAAATTGTTTTACCGCAATTTTTTTACACAGAGACATTTCTTAGGTTATTACTCTAATAAAACTGAATCAGTCTCCTGCCAACACACAGAGTCAAACTGCCAGTTCTTCTTTTCAAGTTCAGTCAAACATTTCTGCAGGTGGCTGCTAGCACTTCCACAGTCTTACGTTACATGAAGCTTTCTAAATTAGCAATTAGTTGAAAATTACACAGAAACACAAGAGTCATTTCTACCTACCGTCTAAATTTCTTTTCATTATGAACACAAAACATATCAGGTGATCAACTGTGATTTAACAGCGCTCACCTGTAACCGCTAAAACCACGAGCACGATGCCACAAACCAACACTTTGACTTCCATGGTGCGATTCTACCAACAATGTCTTGTCATAAGTGGATAAACCGCCTTGACATGCCGCACACGCCCTTCTTCACCAACAAAACAAATTAACACTTTGTATGGCCCCGAGCCTGCTGCTGTGCCTACTTTTTGGAATCAGAATCACTTTCATTGGCCAGGTATGTGTACACAAAGCCTACAAGATTTTACTCCGGGTTTACATGCCTCTTAGGTCTGTGCTCGAGACTCGTGTAGTACTTTCTAACCATCTCCTTAATCTGCTTGTTCATCCCTGGACAAAACAGGATGTCTCGTGCTCTCTGCATGAATCCTGGATAACATCTCTGTGCACAGTGAGGTAGGAATGATGATTTTCAAGCTCTGAAAGTTCTGCGAAAGTTCAACCAGATGGTTCCAGTATTCTGCTATGATCTGAGCTCAGTGTCTTTTCCAGTCTCTGCTCTCTTTCAGCTTGATGTCGCTGACACATAAATTGCTATATATCATGTGCACTTGCATGTCCATGCCTTCACTGATAGCGTTGTCTTGGTCAGATAGTGATTTCCTGGAAAGAGTTTCTGCAACAGGATGGCTTGACTTGGTCTGTGGATGATGGTGACGTCATATCTTTGTATGCGCTGCTGCTAGCAGTTTCCACATGATGGACTTACGTGACTTCCCAAAGTGACATACTGGTGATATTTCTTTCATCCAAATTTAATGGCATACAGCTCTTTTTCAATTTGCTCATAACTGACACTATCTGTTACCGGTTTTGATGCATAGCCGACGCGCTTAGATGCATGAACTTACAGCCTGAGCTCTTTGTTGGGTTAAAAATATGTTAAGACTGGATCTGGCTCTCGTGTGAAGTGCTCTTTGTTAATACTAATTAAAACTTCGACCCCTCAAAAACAACAGTTCAGGGGGTCTTTCTCACCTGTAATTGTAAATATCACAATATATTCCCCAATATTCAAACCTCAAGAATCTTTAAATACAATTTCAAACACCCCTAAAATGGACCATACCATTTAGAGTCCCTAAGTAACTAAAGGGGGGATAGATGGGACATGGGGAATCAAAGGAGTAAATAAGCAAAGGTGGGAGACCTGCCTGTTTTTGTTCTATTTATCTTTTAAAACTTTGTTATATTTCCCTGTTACTTTTTTATATAAAGCACTTTGAATTACCTTGCAAAAAATAAAAAAAATAATTTGTGTTTTCATTTACTTTCAAGCTGATGTTAAATTAAGTGAAGATTGCTAATTTGTCTTTAGAACATAGAAAAGATATAAATTTAGGTACGATGCAAATTAGCGACAACAGGCATAAATGAGAAACAAGGGCTTGCAAAAGGTTCCTAGGTTTTGGCGGAATCCATGTGCTATTTTGGCTTGCAGTCTACAAGGAAGAGGTATGATGCGAATTCGCGACAATGGGTTAATTTACCCAGGATATCTGGAAAATCCCGCCTTAATCCGCTATCTTGGTTTTGTGAAACAGCCCTCAGATGAAAGAGCTCGAGAGCAAAAGGTCCAGAGTATTTATCCTCCTACAGCGTCTGGGCCAGGTGCTCCCAATCTGGCTTACGGGCGCTGATACCTTCAAGGACAAAATGAGAACAGTAAACTGCCCAACACCACACAGTTAAACACCCAACTAGGCAGGGCCGTCACAAAGGTGGCAAACCTAGGCGATGCAGTCGATCCAAACCCACGATTGGTCAGTCACACCCACCAATAGAAACTCTAATCTTGACCATTTTTGACTCGCAAAACTTTTTCACTTGCAATCAAAGAGGACGGATTAGCTATAAAAAACTTTTTTGTGACACAAAAAAGGCCGGTTTGTTTTTAATCACAAATTTTATTTTCGATTGCAGTGACAAATATGCTCTCGACATTTTTGCTTGCATTAAAAAGATACAAAAATGCCTTCATATACCAGATTTTGTTGCTTGTTTAAATAAATTAATCTCAAAAGGCTCAAAATATGAGACCAGGAGACAGAGAGACAAAGATGTTGACTCTATCCTGGTTCATTAATTATCATAATTAAACTTTCTATGAAAGGACAGAGAAGTAGAAGTCAACAAGTAAGATGGACAGCAGCAGAGGAACCGAGAGGGAAACCAGGTGAGAGGTTCCAGAAGTTGAACCGTTCCCAGAGGTTGTACCGCTCCCAGAGGTTGTACCGCTCCCAGAGGCTGAACTGTTCTCCGTGAAGGTGATAAAGCCCGGCTGGTTGGTGCTGATCTGGCTGTTGATCCAGGACTGATACTCGGACACTCGGTGAAGCCTTGTGGGACATTAGGCACGGCACAACCTTGATCTGATCCAAAACTCACAACTCCAGCCTGAACCCAGATAAAGCCGTTATTCTTCACCAGCGGGCCGCCTGAATCCCCCTGCAGACGTCAGACAGGTCGGTTATACTTCATACTTCTACTCTCAGAGGGAAATACTGTAATTTTTATCACCAGTGACAGATCTGTTTATTAGTGCAGATTTAAACATGTGTGTTATGGAGTGTTTTGCAGACAGACTCACCTGGCAGGTCCCCTGTCCTCCCTGGGTCACACCGGCACAGATTGTGTTGTTTGTGACTATACCACCGTAGACCTCCCTACAATCCCTGTTGGACACGATGGGAAGACTCACCTCCTGCAGCCTCTTTGGGGAAGGAAGTGCAGCTGAAAAAGAAAAGAGATATTAATGTAGAGTCTGTACTTTTTCTTTTTGTCAACAGTGTGTCTCATAGCCTGATTTTGTTGTGGTCCAGCAGTACTTCCCTCTTGTCCTCTGTGTTAAGGTTTGTCAAGCTAAGACACAGGACAAAGGGATTTGGTCCCACATTCACCGTCCTACTGCCCCAAATACTCTCTAGAGCACCACATGTGGATTCATCCACCACTGAAAATAGTGCAAAAACAAATGTACTATTTCCTCCTGTTTGTTTGAAAGAAACTACAGCGAGCAGCTGTTTTAGGTAATTACTGAACGTTTTTAAACATGAAACTATATGTCTGTGAAGATTTACGTCTTCAGAAGGAACCAATGGGCTCGGAGCTGAGAGCAATAGACAAGAAGTCAGACAGTGTTGAGAGACGGACTGACATGTTGCTGGTTTGAGTCTGTTCGTGGGATTTGTTGACAATAAGAAAAATACAAAACATCAAGGTCTTTTCCTTTAAACATTATTATAAAATGACCTTACAATGTTAAGCCCTGACTTATCGCATACAGGCAGGACGATCGATTTTCACCACAAAAATGCAAGTGTGTCTGAAGTACTTTGCACCCTA
>NW_024041287.1:0-5000 GCF_014851395.1 Micropterus salmoides
GCGGGTAAAGCGCGCCCAGAGGCCCCTGTCACCTCTGGGAGTCGAGCTGTGGAAGTAGGAGTCGTGGGCTTGACTCTGGTGGGGCACCCAAAAGCACCTCGCCCAGCCCGGGGAGAGCCACCCTGGGCGGGTAAAGCGGCGCCCATGAGGCCCCTGTCACCTCTGGGTCGAGCTGTGGAAGTAGAGAGTCGTGGCTTGACTCTGGTGGGGCACCCAAAAGCACCTCGCCCAGCCCGGGAGAGCCACCCTGGGCGGGTAAAGCGGCGCCCAGAGGCCCCTGTCACCTCTGGGAGTCGAGCTGTGGAAGTAGAGAGTCGTGGGCTTGACTCTGGTGGGGCACCCAAAAGCACCTCGCCCATCCCGGGGAGAGCCACCCTGGGCGGGTAAGCGGCGCCCAGAGGCCCCTGTCCCTCTGGGAGTCGAGCTGTGGAAGTAGAGAGTCGTGGGCTTGACTCTGGTGGGGCACCCAAAGCACCTCGCCCAGCCCGGTAGAGCCACCCTGGGCGGGTAAAGCGGCGCCCAGAGGCCCCTGTCACCTCTGGAGTCGAGCTGTGGAAGTAGAGAGTCGTGGGCTTGACTCTGGTGGGGCACCCAAAAGCACCTCGCCCAGCCCGGGAGAGCCACCCTGGGCGGGTAAGCGGCGCCCAGAGGCCCCTGTCACCTCTGGAGTCGAGCTGTGGAAGTATAGAGTCTGGGCTTGACTCTGGTGGGGCACCCAAAGCACCTCGCCCAGCCCGGGGAGAGCCACCCTGGGCGGGTAAAGCGGCGCCCAGAGGCCCCTTCACCTCTGGGAGTCGAGCTGTGGAAGTAGAGAGTCGTGGGCTTGACTCTGTTGGCACCCAAAACCCTCGCCATGCCGGGAGAGCCCCCTGGGCGGTAAAGCGGCGCCCAGAGGCCCCTGTCACCTCTGGTTCTCCCTGGATGTTACGGTCCTGGTAGCCCGGAGGCCCCACAGCCTCTGCACTCTGCCCACCGGGCACCTCGATCGCGGGGAAGTTCCCTCTAAACGCCCTGGAGGTGTGGACTTAGAAAAATTTTCGCTTGTGACTTTTTTCCTCTCAAAACTGGTTTCTGAAATCGTGCCGATGGTAGCTTGTGAATCAGGGTAAACTCCTTGAAACGGGAAACTCTCAAAGCCCTAGAGGTCTAGGCTTCGCAGGGTTTATCGGTGAAAAGACTTGTCATTTTTTCGAGCGAGTGAAATTTTGACAAAGTGTTTTTACCAGTAAACCCTGCAAAGCCCTAGAGGTCTAGGCTTCGCAGGGTTTATCGGTGAACACTTTGTCATTTTTTCGAGCGAGTGAAATTTTGACAAAGTGTTTTTACCAGTAAACCCTGCAAAGCCCTAGAGGTCTAGGGCTTCGCAGGGTTTATCGGTGAAAACACTTTGTCATTTTTTCGGCCTCAAAATGAGAAAAAATTCAACGTAAAATAATAAAAATAAAACAAGACGAGGAGATGATATCAATGTGACAAATGGAAAAATTCACATAAATACCCTCGATCACAGCTCCTCTCGGCTCCAGCGTAGCTTCATTCTGCCTTTTTAGAAAAAATCATTTTGCTTGTCATGGTGATCATTTTCAACCCCATTTTCTCGTTGTTTCGCTGGGTCCGCAGCTGGGGAGGGGGCTGCTTCCCTGGATGCCTGCACAGCCAGGGCTCCATCATCTGGGCCACACACATCCAGCGGGAGAGGGGGCTGCTTCCCTGGATGTCTACCCAGCCAGGGCTCCATGATCTGGGCCACACACATCCAGCTGGAGAGGGGGCTGCTTCCCTGGATGTCTACCCAGCCAGGGCTCCATCATCTGGGCCACACACATCCAGCTGGAGAGGGGGCTGCTTCCCTGGATGTCTACCCAGCCAGGGCTCCATGATCTGGGCCACACACATCCAGCTGGAGAGGGGGCTGCTTCCCTGGATGTCTACCCAGCCAGGGCTCCATCATCTGGGCCACACACATCCAGCTGGAGAGGGGGCTGCTTCCCTGGATGTCTGCCCAGCCAGGGCTCCATGATCTGGGCCACACACATCCAGCTGGAGAGGGGGCTGCTTCCCTGGATGTCTACGCAGCCAGGGCTCCATGATCTGGGCCACACACATCCAGCTGGAGAGGGGGCTGCTTCCCTGGATGTCTACCCAGCCAGGGCTCCATGATCTGGGCCACACACATCCAGCTGGAGAGGGGGCTGCTTCCCTGGATGTCTACGCAGCCAGGGCTCCATGATCTGGGCCACACACATCCAGCTGGAGAGGGGGCTGCTTCCCTGGATGTCTACCCAGCCAGGGCTCCATGATCTGGGCCACACACATCCAGCTGGAGAGGGGGCTGCTTCCCTGGATGTCTACGCAGCCAGGGCTCCATCATCTGGGCCACACACATCCAGCTGGAGAGGGGGCTGCTTCCCTGGATGTCTACCCAGCCAGGGCTCCATGATCTGGGCCACACACATCCAGCTGGAGAGGGGGCTGCTTCCCTGGATGCCTGCCCAGCCAGGGCTCCATGATCTGGGCCACACACATCCAGCTGGAGAGGGGGCTGCTTCCCTGGATGTCTACCCAGCCAGGGCTCCATCATCTGGGCCACACACATCCAGCTGGAGAGGGGGCTGCTTCCCTGGATGTCTACCCAGCCAGGGCTCCATCATCTGGGCCACACACATCCAGCTGGAGAGGGGGCTGCTTCCCTGGATGTCTACCCAGCCAGGGCTCCATCATCTGGGCCACACACATCCAGCTGGAGAGGGGGCTGCTTCCCTGGATGTCTACCCAGCCAGGGCTCCATCATCTGGGCCACACACATCCAGCTGGAGAGGGGGCTGCTTCCCTGGATGTCTGCCCAGCCAGGGCTCCATGATCTGGGCCACACACATCCAGCTGGAGAGGGGGCTGCTTCCCTGGATGTCTACCCAGCCAGGGCTCCATCATCTGGGCCACACACATCCAGCTGGAGAGGGGGCTGCTTCCCTGGATGTCTACCCAGCCAGGGCTCCATGATCTGGGCCACACACATCCAGCTGGAGAGGGGGCTGCTTCCCTGGATGTCTACCCAGCCAGGGCTCCATGATCTGGGCCACACACATCCAGCTGGAGAGGGGGCTGCTTCCCTGGATGTCTACCCAGCCAGGGCTCCATGATCTGGGCCACACACATCCAGCTGGAGAGGGGGCTGCTTCCCTGGATGTCTACGCAGCCAGGGCTCCATCATCTGGGCCACACACATCCAGCTGGAGAGGGGGCTGCTTCCCTGGATGTCTACCCAGCCAGGGCTCCATGATCTTGGCCACACACATCCAGCTGGAGAGGGGGCTGCTTCCCTGGATGCCTGCCCAGCCAGGGCTCCATGATCTGGGCCACACACATCCAGCTGGAGAGGGGGCTGCTTCCCTGGATGTCTACCCAGCCAGGGCTCCATCATCTGGGCCACACACATCCAGCTGGAGAGGGGGCTGCTTCCCTGGATGTCTACCCAGCCAGGGCTCCATCATCTGGGCCACACACATCCAGCTGGAGAGGGGGCTGCTTCCCTGGATGTCTACCCAGCCAGGGCTCCATCATCTGGGCCACACACATCCAGCTGGAGAGGGGGCTGCTTCCCTGGATGTCTACCCAGCCAGGGCTCCATGATCTGGGCCACACACATCCAGCTGGAGAGGGGGCTGCTTCCCTGGATGTCTGCCCAGCCAGGGCTCCATGATCTGGGCCACACACATCCAGCTGGAGAGGGGGCTGCTTCCCTGGATGTCTACGCAGCCAGGGCTCCATCATCTGGGCCACACACATCCAGCTGGAGAGGGGGCTGCTTCCCTGGATGTCTACCCAGCCAGGGCTCCATGATCTGGGCCACACACATCCAGCTGGAGAGGGGGCTGCTTCCCTGGATGTCTGCCCAGCCAGGGCTCCATGATCTGGGCCACACACATCCAGCTGGAGAGGGGGCTGCTTCCCTGGATGTCTACCCAGCCAGGGCTCCATCATCTGGGCCACACACATCCAGCTGGAGAGGGGGCTGCTTCCCTGGATGTCTACCCAGCCAGGGCTCCATGATCTGGGCCACACACATCCAGCTGGAGAGGGGGCTGCTTCCCTGGATGTCTACCCAGCCAGGGCTCCATGATCTGGGCCACACACATCCAGCTGGAGAGGGGGCTGCTTCCCTGGATGTCTACGCAGCCAGGGCTCCATCATCTGGGCCACACACATCCAGCTGGAGAGGGGGCTGCTTCCCTGGATGTCTACCCAGGGAAGGCTTCAGTCTCCGGGGCGGGAACACCCAGCTGAGGACGGTCCTGGAACCCTCCTCCAGAACCCGGCGCACCAGCCGAACCTGCGTACCCACTCTTAAGCACCCACCCCCCCAGCTGCAAACAGACAAACGCTCGCGACAGTGTCCCGTGGTCCTGGTACACCGTTTAGCTCTCCGTGGTCCTGGTACTCTGCTTAGCTGTCCGTGGTCCTGGTACACTGTTTAGCTCTCCGTGGTCCTGGTACTCCGTTTAGCTGTCCGTGGTCCTGGTACACTGTTTAGCTCTCCGTGGTCCTGGTACTCCGTTTAGCTGTCCGTGGTCCTGGTACACTGTTTAGCTCTCCGTGGTCCTGGTACTCCGTTTAGCTGTCCGTGGTCCTGGTACTCCGTTTATCTGTCCGTGGTCCTGGTACACTGTTTAGCTCTCCGTGGTCCTGGTACTCCGTTTAGCTGTCCGTGGTCCTGGTACACTGTTTAGCTCTCCGTGGTCCTGGTACTCCGTTTAGCTGTCCGTGGTCCTGGTACACTGTTTAGCTCTCCGTGGTCCTGGTACACTGTTTAGCACCTCCACCTGGAGGTGTAGACTTTGTCATTTTTTTATTCTTTAAAACAGATTTTCTCCGCGAGGTGCGGAGCTCCGGCGGGACCCCCGCGGGACCCGCGCCCACAGATGAGAGCTCATTTTCGGCCTCACTCGGAGCGCATCACCCCCCGCCTGGAGGTGTGGACTTTGTCATTTTTTAATGATTTT
>NW_024041287.1:15000-20000 GCF_014851395.1 Micropterus salmoides
GCACCCAAAAGCACCTCGCCCAGCCCGGGGAGAGCCACCCTGGGCGGGTAAAGCGGCGCCCAGAGGCCCCTGTCGACTGATTCGTGGCCCTGGTACTCTGCCCGGTGGAAGCACTCAGCCCCGTGTTGGATGAGCAAAATGCGAAGCGTAAAGCGGCGCCCAGAGGCCCCTGTCACCTCTGGGAGTCGAGCTGTGGAAGTAGAGAGTCGTGGGCTTGACTCTGGTGGGGCACCCAAAAGCACCTCGCCATGCCCGGGGAGAGCCACCCTGGGCGGGTAAAGCGGCGCCCAGAGGCCCCTGTCACCTCTGGGAGTCGAGCTGTGGAAGTAGAGAGTCGTGGGCTTGACTCTGGTGGGGCACCCAAAAGCACCTCGCCGCCCGGGGAGAGCCACCCTGGGCGGGTAAAGCGGCGCCCAGAGGCCCCTGTCACCTCTGGGAGTCGAGCTGTGGAAGTAGAGAGTCGTGGGCTTGACTCTGGTGGGGCACCCAAAAGCACCTCGCCATGCCCGGGGAGAGCCACCCTGGGCGGGTAAAGCGGCGCCCAGAGGCCCCTGTCACCTCTGGGAGTCGAGCTGTGGAAGTAGAGAGTCGTGGGCTTGACTCTGGTGGGGCACCCAAAAGCACCTCGCCAGCCCGGGGAGAGCCACCCTGGGCGGGTAAAGCGGCGCCCAGAGGCCCCTGTCACCTCTGGGAGTCGAGCTGTGGAAGTAGAGAGTCGTGGGCTTGACTCTGGTGGGGCACCCAAAAGCACCTCGCCATGCCCGGGGAGAGCCACCCTGGGCGGGTAAAGCGGCGCCCAGAGGCCCCTGTCACCTCTGGGAGTCGAGCTGTGGAAGTAGAGAGTCGTGGGCTTGACTCTGGTGGGGCACCCAAAAGCACCTCGCCATGCCCGGGGAGAGCCACCCTGGGCGGGTAAAGCGGCGCCCAGAGGCCCCTGTCACCTCTGGGAGTCGAGCTGTGGAAGTAGAGAGTCGTGGGCTTGACTCTGGTGGGGCACCCAAAAGCACCTCGCCATGCCCGGGGAGAGCCACCCTGGGCGGGTAAAGCGGCGCCCAGAGGCCCCTGTCACCTCTGGGAGTCGAGCTGTGGAAGTAGAGAGTCGTGGGCTTGACTCTGGTGGGGCACCCAAAAGCACCTCGCCATGCCCGGGGAGAGCCACCCTGGGCGGGTAAAGCGGCGCCCAGAGGCCCCTGTCACCTCTGGGAGTCGAGCTGTGGAAGTAGAGAGTCGTGGGCTTGACTCTGGTGGGGCACCCAAAAGCACCTCGCCCAGCCCGGGGAGAGCCACCCTGGGCGGGTAAAGCGGCGCCCAGAGGCCCCTGTCACCTCTGGGAGTCGAGCTGTGGAAGTAGAGAGTCGTGGGCTTGACTCTGGTGGGGCACCCAAAAGCACCTCGCCATGCCCGGGGAGAGCCACCCTGGGCGGGTAAAGCGGCGCCCAGAGGCCCCTGTCACCTCTGGGAGTCGAGCTGTGGAAGTAGAGAGTCGTGGGCTTGACTCTGGTGGGGCACCCAAAAGCACCTCGCCCAGCCCGGGGAGAGCCACCCTGGGCGGGTAAAGCGGCGCCCAGAGGCCCCTGTCACCTCTGGGAGTCGAGCTGTGGAAGTAGAGAGTCGTGGGCTTGACTCTGGTGGGGCACCCAAAAGCACCTCGCCCAGCCCGGGGAGAGCCACCCTGGGCGGGTAAAGCGGCGCCCAGAGGCCCCTGTCACCTCTGGGAGTCGAGCTGTGGAAGTAGAGAGTCGTGGGCTTGACTCTGGTGGGGCACCCAAAAGCACCTCGCCATGCCCGGGGAGAGCCACCCTGGGCGGGTAAAGCGGCGCCCAGAGGCCCCTGTCACCTCTGGTTCTCCCTGGATGTTAACGGTCCTGGTAGCCCGGAGGCCCCACAGCCTCTGCACTCTGCCCAGCCGGGGCACCTCGATCGCGGGGAAGTTCCCTCTAAAACGGCCCTGGAGGTGTGGACTTAGAAAAATTTTCGCTTGTGACTTTTTTCCTCTCAAAAACTGGGTTTCTGAAATCGTGCCGATGGTAGCTTGTGAATCAGGGGTAAACTCCTTGAAACGGGAAAACTCTCAAAGCCCTAGAGGTCTAGGGCTTCGCAGGGTTTATCGGTGAAAAGACTTTGTCATTTTTTCGAGCGAGTGAAATTTTGACAAAGTGTTTTTACCAGTAAACCCTGCAAAGCCCTAGAGGTCTAGGGCTTCGCAGGGTTTATCGGTGAAAACACTTTGTCATTTTTTCGAGCGAGTGAAATTTTGACAAAGTGTTTTTACCAGTAAACCCTGCAAAGCCCTAGAGGTCTAGGGCTTCGCAGGGTTTATCGGTGAAAACACTTTGTCATTTTTTCGGCCTCAAAATGAGAAAAAATTCAACGTAAAATAATAAAAATAAAATACAAGACGAGGAGATGATATCAATGTGACAAATGGAAAAAATTCACATAAATACCCTCGATCACAGGCTCCTCTCGGCTCCAGCGTAGCTTCATTCTGCCTTTTTAGAAAAAATCATTTTGCTTGTCATGGTGATCATTTTCAACCCCATTTTCTCGTTGTTTCGCTGGGTCCGCAGCTGGGGAGGGGGCTGCTTCCCTGGATGCCTGCACAGCCAGGGCTCCATCATCTGGGCCACACACATCCAGCGGGAGAGGGGGCTGCTTCCCTGGATGTCTACCCAGCCAGGGCTCCATGATCTGGGCCACACACATCCAGCTGGAGAGGGGGCTGCTTCCCTGGATGTCTACCCAGCCAGGGCTCCATCATCTGGGCCACACACATCCAGCTGGAGAGGGGGCTGCTTCCCTGGATGTCTACCCAGCCAGGGCTCCATGATCTGGGCCACACACATCCAGCTGGAGAGGGGGCTGCTTCCCTGGATGTCTACCCAGCCAGGGCTCCATCATCTGGGCCACACACATCCAGCTGGAGAGGGGGCTGCTTCCCTGGATGTCTGCCCAGCCAGGGCTCCATGATCTGGGCCACACACATCCAGCTGGAGAGGGGGCTGCTTCCCTGGATGTCTACGCAGCCAGGGCTCCATGATCTGGGCCACACACATCCAGCTGGAGAGGGGGCTGCTTCCCTGGATGTCTACCCAGCCAGGGCTCCATGATCTGGGCCACACACATCCAGCTGGAGAGGGGGCTGCTTCCCTGGATGTCTACGCAGCCAGGGCTCCATGATCTGGGCCACACACATCCAGCTGGAGAGGGGGCTGCTTCCCTGGATGTCTACCCAGCCAGGGCTCCATGATCTGGGCCACACACATCCAGCTGGAGAGGGGGCTGCTTCCCTGGATGTCTACGCAGCCAGGGCTCCATCATCTGGGCCACACACATCCAGCTGGAGAGGGGGCTGCTTCCCTGGATGTCTACCCAGCCAGGGCTCCATGATCTGGCCACACACATCCAGCTGGAGAGGGGGCTGCTTCCCTGGATGCCTGCCCAGCCAGGGCTCCATGATCTGGGCCACACACATCCAGCTGGAGAGGGGGCTGCTTCCCTGGATGTCTACCCAGCCAGGGCTCCATCATCTGGGCCACACACATCCAGCTGGAGAGGGGGCTGCTTCCCTGGATGTCTACCCAGCCAGGGCTCCATCATCTGGGCCACACACATCCAGCTGGAGAGGGGGCTGCTTCCCTGGATGTCTACCCAGCCAGGGCTCCATCATCTGGGCCACACACATCCAGCTGGAGAGGGGGCTGCTTCCCTGGATGTCTACCCAGCCAGGGCTCCATCATCTGGGCCACACACATCCAGCTGGAGAGGGGGCTGCTTCCCTGGATGTCTGCCCAGCCAGGGCTCCATGATCTGGGCCACACACATCCAGCTGGAGAGGGGGCTGCTTCCCTGGATGTCTACCCAGCCAGGGCTCCATCATCTGGGCCACACACATCCAGCTGGAGAGGGGGCTGCTTCCCTGGATGTCTACCCAGCCAGGGCTCCATGATCTGGGCCACACACATCCAGCTGGAGAGGGGGCTGCTTCCCTGGATGTCTACCCAGCCAGGGCTCCATGATCTGGGCCACACACATCCAGCTGGAGAGGGGGCTGCTTCCCTGGATGTCTACCCAGCCAGGGCTCCATGATCTGGGCCACACACATCCAGCTGGAGAGGGGGCTGCTTCCCTGGATGTCTACGCAGCCAGGGCTCCATCATCTGGGCCACACACATCCAGCTGGAGAGGGGGCTGCTTCCCTGGATGTCTACCCAGCCAGGGCTCCATGATCTTGGCCACACACATCCAGCTGGAGAGGGGCTGCTTCCCTGGATGCCTGCCCAGCCAGGGCTCCATGATCTGGGCCACACACATCCAGCTGGAGAGGGGGCTGCTTCCCTGGATGTCTACCCAGCCAGGGCTCCATCATCTGGGCCACACACATCCAGCTGGAGAGGGGGCTGCTTCCCTGGATGTCTACCCAGCCAGGGCTCCATCATCTGGGCCACACACATCCAGCTGGAGAGGGGGCTGCTTCCCTGGATGTCTACCCAGCCAGGGCTCCATCATCTGGGCCACACACATCCAGCTGGAGAGGGGGCTGCTTCCCTGGATGTCTACCCAGCCAGGGCTCCATGATCTGGGCCACACACATCCAGCTGGAGAGGGGGCTGCTTCCCTGGATGTCTGCCCAGCCAGGGCTCCATGATCTGGGCCACACACATCCAGCTGGAGAGGGGGCTGCTTCCCTGGATGTCTACGCAGCCAGGGCTCCATCATCTGGGCCACACACATCCAGCTGGAGAGGGGGCTGCTTCCCTGGATGTCTACCCAGCCAGGGCTCCATGATCTGGGCCACACACATCCAGCTGGAGAGGGGGCTGCTTCCCTGGATGTCTGCCCAGCCAGGGCTCCATGATCTGGGCCACACACATCCAGCTGGAGAGGGGGCTGCTTCCCTGGATGTCTACCCAGCCAGGGCTCCATCATCTGGGCCACACACATCCAGCTGGAGAGGGGGCTGCTTCCCTGGATGTCTACCCAGCCAGGGCTCCATGATC
>NW_024041288.1:0-37280 GCF_014851395.1 Micropterus salmoides
ATGCTCTCTTTAAAAATTGTATGACCAAGACCAAAAGTAAAGCTTAACTTGTGTGTGTTCTCCAAGCTCTGATGAAATCCACACCTCCTACCTCAGTGACTGGTAACAAATTTGAATATCCACTGTCAAGAAAACAAAAATAAGCCTAATTTGAATTTGTGAATGTTGTTCAACAATGTTCAAGAAAGCCTAAGGAGTGGGGAAAACTTGTTAGTTGTACTCACCAATTAACTTTTCTCTACTGCCAACAGCTGCACTTCTTTTTGTCTTTTTTTGTCATACATCCTACTACTTGCCTCATAAACAAGTGTGCACTGATGACCACACACACACACCTGCAGTGAAACACACAGGGGGGAGCACCTGTCACAGAAACTGCATCAGAATATCTGCACTGACGGAGATATTTACAGAGCATGTGCTAGTGTGGATGAAAATGTGTGTTTCTCTCTGTGGAGGAGGTTAAATGTTTTTTAACTTCAGATATTTTCCCCCCCGGGACCACTCCGGTGGAGGTCCAGCATTGTGCTCAGGGTGTTACTGTGTGTTTTCAGCAAGTTCAGAGAGGAAACCTTAAAACTTCAAGCTGCTGTTGATCTCCCTCGGGAGGCAAGGGGAGCCGAGGATGCATGTATTAGACACGCACACATATACACTAATACTAGTGTATACACACCCTATGCAGTGTAAAATACACACTCGTACCAACGTCATGCAACAGGGCTCTCAAATGCGCCCTCGTAAAGATCATGATCCAATCTCATAAACAAATATAAATATAAAGCTGTTCATTTACACTCTGTGAAATTTTTATGAAGTGAAAGAGTACTCATGTCATCTATTTACATCTTGGTGGACTACTGGTCTGTGACACACATGTCGAGAATTAATGTGCATCTTACTACTGTAAACTGCTTGATCCCAAATTATCGGTGGAGTTTGACGTAGCTGGACACTTCAGGAAAGTTAATACACACTGTATAAATTAGTTTCTGTTCTCAATAGAAACAAGCAGGTTCAAGGCGTCATAATGTAGTATTTACAGATAATATTAAGCTGCCCATCTGGTTTTGACTAAAGCAACACTTTTTGCAATAAAATCCATGATGTGATAAAGATCATGTTTACTCTCACTGCGCCAGGAGTATATACTCACTGAAGACAGTGTTGAAGTTGAAGCTGAGTCTTAGTGGTTTTGGACAGCGTGAAGTATTCATCTTACATTAAAAAAAAAAAAGACTTAAATCATTGCAGATATTTTAAAAATGAAACTGACATATGTGTTAGCCATTGGATGAGAATTATAGAATGAAATATGTAAGGTATGTCAGCTGCGAAATATTCCTACACAGATATAGAGCCTGCAGGGCCACAGGAGGAGCAATGTGTGGAGCACATTTACTATGTGAGGAATGGTATCAAATTCATTTCCATTCTTTGTGTGTGTAATCCCTGTTTCATAATTGTAAGTAAAGTGTAATTATCGTGTCCTGCATTTCAGCCATTTGCTGTAATTAAATGATTTCAGCTGGTTGACAAAATTAAGTTAAAGGTACCCTGTGGGGTTTTTGACAACCAGCAGCACTGTGGAGCAATGTTTCGATGAGTGGGTCCCCGCTTTGTTTGTAGCATGCACACACTTGAGGACCCACATGTGCGCTGGTGGGGGGGAGGGTTCACCTCATCCCTTTGTTTTCAAGCTGTTTTGCTGTCTGACAGTCGGTGGTGGTGACGCGGCAAACAAACAAGGCAATGCACCAACGAAGGTGTTAAAAAAGAAGAGGGCTAATGCACAAAACAAATCAGCTTCTGCAAAAGTTTCATGAGGAATGAAATGCATTTAACTCTCTACAGGGCGCATTTAAGCCATACATTTGTGTGGTGTAGAGACCACTCTTAAGAAAAGTACTGTAGTTTTAGTTTAGGAACAATCTATTGAGATAATGACAATACAGAACATCAATACTACAATGACAAAAGAAGAGAAGAATAACTTTTGAAACACTTAAATAATTTGTTGTAATGGTCCAAATTGTGCGTGTATATGTACAGTGTGTACATAATGCTTAGAGCAACTGATGTGAAACTGTGACTGTATAAACGACTAAGCTAAACTAAAAGAAATAGCCATTGCCTTGTGTATGATGCTGACATTGGTGTCTTGACACAGATGTCATTACTAACAAGGCAGCACTCAACATTCCTGATACAAAGTGATGCTGGTGATATGTGTGACATGTGGAAATGATGTCCAGTGTCTCTGTTTCTGGAATGTCATCACTCTCATGAGTCCAAGGCTAGTGACCTTAGACCCTTACAATGACAGCAGCGCACTGAGACCACAGATCAAGGAACCTACACTGAAACTGCTTATGTCAAACACAAGAACTCCAGCATTTGGAGACTGGATGTTAAACAGTAACCATAACAGTGCTCGTGTTGGACACTCAAGGTGATGGGTAAAAATGTTGACAAGATGTCATACAGTGGTTCAATGGCGGCCTGTGTGACATATCCAACTCAAGAATGATGGGCAAAGGCTGGAAGATGAAGGAGGAGAGGAAGGGAAAATGGGGCTTTCCTAGCCCCATCTCTGTTCCGCACTATGGGATGCAGAGCACAAGCGAGGAGAGGTTGACAGGACAGGAGAGAGAAAGGTTGGCATGTTGACAGCTGCAATCTCTCTCTCTCTCTCTCTCTCTCTCTCTCTCTCTCTCTCTCTCTCTCTCTCCCACACAAGCATGCATATGTACACGTAAACAGAAGAAGGCCGGCATATAATACAAACTGCACTAACTCCTGTCACAGGTCAGGTGTATCACCTTTTTATCAACTTTTTTCATCATCATTTCTTTTAAAAAACAGTAGGCGCTCTGTCTACACTATCACCTTGACAAGTGAACTTTAAAGTTAGGTTTTTTAGAATGCAAAGTGTGCCAGGAGCTCCCTGAAGAGCATTGTTAAAATATTTTAGCAGAATAATAGTAAAAGTGTACCACAGGAGCTGATGGAGGGCAAAGCCATCAAAACTAAAAGTACACAGAGCCCACTGATTAAAATCAAAACTGCAAAGTACGCTATGGATGATGATAAAGTATGGATGATAAATAAGTAATTTCTGTTGTTTGTGGCTGATAAAAATAAATCCAAAACATGTAATATATATATATCTGAATCAATGAATAGAAATTCTTCCATCTCGTATGTGTATGGGTAAGGTACGGTATATATATATACCGTACCTGGGGCGACAGAGCTTTCACCATTGCAGCCCCCTCCCTATGGAACTCCTTACCCATACACATCCGAGATTTCAGCGACATGGACTCTTTCAAAACTCATCTTTTTAAACTAGCTTTTAACATCAAATAATGTTATATTACACCTGCTGTTGTTTGTTATTTTGTTATTTATATGGTCGCCCCTTGCTCTTATTATTATATATATATATATATATATATATATAAATTTAGAGAGAGAGAGAGAGAGAAAATCTGCAATCTTAATATATCTGCACAAAAAAATTACTGGATCGATAGCCACAGTAACTTTCTATCCTTTTCTCCAAAAAATAAGCAGGTATTTCAGTGGGGGTGCCAGGGGGTTGAGTGAAGTGGCGTACAATAGAATTGAAAATAGACAGAAACTGAATAAGGGGTAGATGGAAAAAAGGAAGCAGGATATGAGTAAGGTTGAAAAGAGGCAGAGCAACAATTCAGTCATCAGACCTTTCCTCTTTAATCTCTAGCCTCCGAGTCCTCTGAGTGTCCAGGCTCAGAGTCACTACATTTTATGGACATCCTAAGCACTAGGGACACATATAGATTAGCCCTCAAGGGCAGTCTCACACTGAGCCCATTGGTACTGAGTGATTATAGATTCAGCTTGACAGTTCTGCCCCTGCTTCAACTAGGGATATCAGTAGAAAGGCACAATGCTGCTGGCTACCTGGCTTCCTAAAGTTACAGTCAAGACTATAGTAAATATTTCAACAAATGCTATCAACGGCATCATGAAGAAACCTTTATTCACTATTTACCCATTTTGCCAATTTTTGTTTGTCAGTAACACCCTGATTTACATTCAGATACAGGTAAAAACTTTTCCCCACTGGAAAAGCTCACTGCAAGCAGTCTTTTACTGTTTGCACTGTGCAGCTCCAGTTTAGGTGTAAAGTAGTTGGAGGGATGGGTGTTCGCTCTTCACTTGTCATTTTATTAGGCCTCAAGCCTGCTTCTGTAACTGCTGGGCCTGTGTCAGTTGCTTCCCATGTGGAAACAAGAGTCTGCAGCCACGCTAGCGGCTCACTGAGGCTGTGCTCAGGCATGGTGGTGCTTTGAGCTAAATGGTAACATCAGCATGCTAACATGCTAATATTTAGCAGGTAATGTTTTCCATGTTCGCTATCTAAGTTGACCTGACAATACACACTACATGTATAGTTAAGGGATCACAAAAGTTATTATTATGCAACTAGCATGCAAAAAATGATACCTTTATAAGGTAAAACAGGAAAACAGTATTATATAGCAAGATAAATACATGGCAAGTATTTTTTTCTGCATTGTATTGACTGTAGTGTCTATTCAAATGTATTGCTCACTTACTTATTCCAATAAAGTTGTATTCTTTTGTTTGTTTTTCTCTTCTCCATGGATGTCAGAATGTAAGGTCTGCAACAGAACAGTGCATCTTAGCTTGAATCAAAGCCATTATTCTTGCTGACACCCATCCTTTGATATTCATTATACTGTATGAACTGCTTTCATAGCGTCTTTCCTAGAAGAAGAAGAAAAGAAGAAGAAACTGTTTCATAATCTTTTTTTATATGAGTGCTTAACAGATTGTCAGACTGACGATACTGAACAGAGTTGGATGTAATTGTCTGTCAGTGGTTACAGCGCAGACTCTGACAGCGGTTCAGTCTTATTAGAAGGCATTTCAGTGACCTTTGCTGATGGAGATGATGAGCCTGTCACCAAAGATGAGTCCATATGGGAGCATGTCACACCAGTCGTGAAAGTAATGACGGCACGCATGCATGCAAATCTTGAATGTTCACTTGCAGCCACATATTTGGATGCGGATACTAATGCATGCACGCACATACTTACCCTCCTCTCAGTGAAATATATTGTTGCTGACAGTGATCAGTCCTGTGCTGGGATGAAAGTGTATTTAAATAAAGTGTGCGACACTCAAACAGCCCCCCTATATAGCATGGTGACGGTAAGACTAGAAGACATGGACACAGCATTGCGGGTAGGTTTCAGTGGATAGTTCAGTAGCTCAGTATGCATGCAGGTAGGTGTTGCTGTGCCAACAGGGACTTAATCAAGTGTCGCTGTGAGTGAGTGCAGGTATATTTATGTGTGCGAACCTATTTGTGTCTGTGTGAGAACATCTTGTTTTGTTGTATAGTGAATAAATCTCAAAGGTCTTTTCTACTGTCAGGGTATTTTATTTAAAGCAAGTTTGACTTTTTGGGAAATGTCTTGTCCATCCCTCCATCCACATTATATTTTTAATCCTTACCAAAAGTGTACAAACTGCCAAGTGCTGTTTTTTAACAGACGAGATGTAAGGGTGTTAATAAGTGAGTTTTAGAGATTCTTCTTGGCAGATTTCTATACCTTTAGACAGAGCCAGGCTGGCGGTCTCCCCCTGTTTTCATGCTATCTTTATGCTATGCTAGGCTAACAGGATGCTGGCTGTAGCTTCATACTTAACATACATAAATGATAGTGGTATCAATCTTCTCATCTAACTCTCTGCAAGAAAATGAAAAGGAATTTGTCCCAAAATGCACATGTGCAAGAACTGGCTTTGAAGTGCAGATATCTCGATACTGTCTTATTGATGACTGGCTCCCTGTGCCATCAATAAGTGAGATTGCAGTTTATGTAGCAAAGTGACCATGACTGCAAGCACAGGGCTGATCTTTTAGACCTGGACCAGTATGATATAGGAATTGACAGATACTCAAACATTCTGAGCTGCTCTGCTCTAGTCCAAGTAGGAAATCCTTTAGTCAGATTTTTTCTACACACAGAAGTAGCTCCTGTACAAGACTTTTCCCTCTGCATTTTTACCCCTTGAGAAACACCTGCAGGATTTTCTGATCAGGTCCTCTTGGATATAAAGCAACAGGGCTTCTGCTGTTGATTCTTCATTTTACAGTTCCTGAATTGGATCTCAGTGAATATTTAGCACATACAGTATTTATCTCAAACACAGCAACACAGCTTTCTTTCACAAAAACCTTGATGACCAATTATTTATTACCAGTATTACCCACTGTAAGGAATAAGATGCAAATAATAGGCAGGTTCAAATGACTGAAATACTTAAGGGTGCAGATTTCCAAACCTACCCCAATTTTATTTCAGTGTTTAGGCATTTCAGCTGTTTCATTCTTTCCAAATTGCTGGCGAAATGAAGTCCAACACTCCGGTCACCCTCCATTACCTTCTAGTCTGCTCTGCTGGGAGTTGTTTGAAACAGTAAAACCTGAGGTTGCAAGTGTAAATGCAGTTTTCAGTGTGCAGATAGAAATTTCATTTCTATTAGTATGTCACTACAGTACCACCCTGCACTCCTCCAGCACCCCTCCCTCAATATTTCTCTGTTGATTGCATTTACTTATTTGGATGTAATGGCCATGGCTTAGAAATATGCTATGCTGCAAGGAAAGCACTCAGCCTGGGTATTTGCTGTTATTATGTTTAACCACTCTGGGTGATTACTTACCTGGCAATTTCATGCGATTTCATACTTAATGCGACATTTTGGGAGAATTGACAAAATCTTTGATGTACACAATGTTAATTTTCTTTTACTCCAAGTAACATCCAATGAAATGAGCGTTCTGGTGGGTGTGGAGCCAGATTTTGGCGGTTCACTGCCAGTCACTCTGTCAAGTAGTCTCTCCAAGAATAATTTGCTGACTGGTGTAAATATCTTCTGCCTGCAATGGCCTTAATGCACATCAGGATTTGTTGGCTTAATTTAGCAGGCTTAAGTGTTTTGGGAGTCAGGGAGGGTAAAAGCTAGAGAAAAACTGTGAGACAATGTCACATTGTTTAGTCGTACAGTATGTTACTTTTATTATGAGCTTGTGATTCTGTATAGGGGAAATTAATCCAATTCAAACTGATCAAATCTACTTTATTGTCACCAACAAACGATCATGTACATACTGTAACTAAAAGAGGAAATTAATCCAGTTCAGTCTGATCAAATGTGGAATGAATTAACAAGAGGGTCAAAAATGTGTCCCCATACAGTTGCTGTTTCCAGTACTGGTTGAAGAGACACCAGCCCTGCATGGATTATCCTCTGGGCTCAGTGGAGACTCAGTCAGACCTAACACAGGTAGACCGCCACACTGAATATTTCCATTCTGATCCAGCCAATTTAACACTCGGTGTATCCCAACAGACAGGGGTCAAAGTAAAGAAGGCAGGCGATCGAAGGTTGTGGGTTTGTGCTTGTCATGGTCTAGCAGCTTCATTTCATCTTTTCCGAAGACATGCTTGCTTGGCCTGGTTATCCGCAGTGTTTGTGTGGCGAGAGAGACCAGTGTCAGGGCACATGAGCTGCATCTCCATGGTGACAACAGAAAGTAGCAGCTAGCATGTGAAAAGAAAGTGTGGCGGTTATTAGTTATTAGAGGCCATTAGGGTTAGGGGTTAGGGTTAGGAAAATACATTTCCTAAGAGGTCAAACATCTAATCAGGTGGGAAGAAGCAATAGGGAGAGATGGGACTGATATCATAGGATGTAGGATTTTTGAACCAATTTCAGACTGCTGCATCTTACAGGACTAGGAAAGGTTTCCAACCCGGCTGTAAGCTACACACAAGATGTTTGCCCAATCTTGATTTAGTGTCATATAAAGCAATAGGTTCATTGGATCTAGTTAGTAGCTGCAATAATCAATTGATCAGAAGACTAAGTGTATGCATAGGGGTCATTTATCCTGACGAAGCCACAGATTCTGCAGTTCCCCTTAGCTCTGCTGACTTCACTGTCTCACTGCTCTCATAGCCTTAGTTTTCCACATCTTTCTAACTCCAACCCCCAAGTTTGTATGTAGTCCAAGTCAAGATTACCCTGGTGACATAACAAGAGTGATTTAAAGCGGTCATATTACGCTTTTTGGCTTTTTCCCTCACCTTTATTGAGTTATATACCTTTTTTTGTGCATGTAATAGTGAAAAGCCCAAAGTCCACCCCAAAGGGACTTCCCATCTCCCACAGAAAACACTGCTCAATGCGTTTGTAGTTTTAGCTAGTAGTTTTAGTTGTAGCCTTTTCTTCCGCTTTGCTGTTCTCGCTAAGCGGTTAGTCCGACATGCCCTCAAAAACACCGGTGGAAAAACACTCTGAGCTGCAGCACACAGTGACAAGACGTCTGCCTGCTGCCTCTCCTCTCCCTTCCAAACATTAGCTACCCTCCAGGCAGTCAATAACACACAGGGTGAAAAGAGGAGCTGCATCAATGTGCAGCATGACAAAAAATATGGTGTATTTTGAAAATGAAACCATGTAAACCTTGTTCTGGTACTACCCCTAAATAAGATTATGAACCAGAAAATGAGCATAATATGACCACTTTAAATTAATTCTGCTGCAGCGTGTCTTAATGATTCATTTTGAATACTCATTAACTTATACACCACTGGTGCAAATTACTTTGCTCACTGTTCAAAATTTTTCTTAAATTATTCCTCAAAGGAAATGTGTCAGTCTATAAACACCACACTTGTGTACTAGTAAACTGCACTCCATACTGCCAGCATTGTTTCTAGAAACATATATTAGAAGAAGCTGTTAGTGTGTTGTAGGGATTCTGTTCTCAAAGGGAACATGAATGTTGGAAATGTATCCAGCACGGCTGACAGTTGTGATTGTTACCAGAACTGTAGGTTTTATAGCTTGCTCTGCTCTGGGCTAATGACCAGTTCCCTTAGACCTCTTGTTGTGCTACACAGCTGCGCTGGTAGTGTAATATTCTTAATGTAGCTGTAAATCCAATTACGGTTCTTTTCAACAATTTGTCAATCACTTCAGTGATGGAAAGTGTAAGAAACGTGGCGCTTGGAGGCCAAAATCTCAATCTGCATCTCTCTCCCTGTTTCTTAATCTCTCTCTGCCTCTGTCAGTCTCTCCAGCTCTGTCCACAAGCAAAAATTAAAATGACTTTCCCTTCTCCTTTATTTTTCCTCCGCTCAGTGATTCAGAGTTTATTTAAAGGCTTAATATTACACACAATTTCACCTTGGAATCACATTATTTCTAATCTTTAATCATGTTACCATAACTGTCGCGCTAACGTGGCAAGCAATTTGTTCTGCATTCCTCCTTTAAATCCACTTGTGTTTGCAGTGGCCATTTGCTAAAGTGTGTTTGGCTGCCGTTTATTACCCCACTGGGTCAAACTGGAGCCAGTTTTTGGCATAGAAAAGTCTGTCAGCCATTGATTCCCCCGTGGGCCCTCTGGAACAGATGCAGAGCAGCAGTAAAAATTGAAACAGTAGTCTGCTACCTCTCATAATTCCATGACAGTGAAATGAAACACTATCTCAAGAAAGCAATCAGACTCTCAAATTACCTTTCTTGGGGGAGCATTGTTTGCAGATCAGCAGAACTGTCCTCGCTCTGTCCCTTTATGTCATTGTATCTCTCTGCCTCTCAGATACTCTATGTGCAGTAATGAGTGGCAGAGTGGCAATGTTGTGTTGATTTATTGCATGGTTGCCCAAATGGAACCTGGATGGAATGTGTCTGTCATTGGGGCGTCGCTTAGATAGAAACACCTGTGATGCCTAGGGACAACTATCTGCTCCATCAGGAATGGGTTTCCGTTTGTGTCATCAGCGCATCTTACACACACACACACACACACACATACACACAAAAGCCCACATCACAACAACACACACACACACAAGAGTTTGTACGAGCACTCAAAACAAAACGTGCACTCTGCACTGACAAAGTCATTCACACAAATTTGCTTGTAATCAGGTGTAGCTGCATATACGGTATACCAGAGCGAGCATATATGCATATATGATTCATGGTGTTAAAACAGTACTTCACTGATTGCATTCATCAAGACCTGAAAACATACTTTCGGTTAAGTTCCCCTTCAACTGTACTCAGGAACGTTTGTTCTCTGACTTCAGCCTTTTTAAGGCACTGCCCCTTTTCCAGGCAATAGATGTACCGGCATATGTGCGGAGGAGCGCTGTCAAATGGATAAACTGAAGTGAAACTCCATCCCAGAGACCAAATTCCCTGCTGTGCTCTCAAAGCAAAAATCTTGATGGACATTTTTATTTGATGTGGTATATACGCTGTGAGTGTAGGTAACTGTAGTATGTACCAAACTCTTTACTGTAGAAGTGTTCCAGGAGCATAATATAGGGAGTGTGTGGACAGAGATAGATGAATGGTTGAATGAGCAGAGTAATGAACAAATAAGAGGTTTTCTCCTTCAACGCCAATGTGCTCAATGGGCTGGAGACAAGAGTGACATTTTAGTCAATGAAATCAAAATCAATTAAGAAAGTAAAAGAACGAAACATGCAATGCAATTTAATACATTTCACCACACCTGTCTATTTTTACAATGCAATATACCCATATGGAAATCTAATATATGTGCGTAAAAATGTCATATATGTAATGTATGTTCATTTGCAGGAATCACATTTATGACATATATTAGAATGCCATATGTCCATATTTAACATTTTATTTGTCAATATCATGTATATTTAATGTATATTTAAAAATGATGTGTCAGTCTTATATATTTAACGTATACTTTAATGAACTACACTTCCATACATGCATTCAACAAAAGATCTGACATACACCATTTGCATATAGATATTGTTCTTCTATGTAACCATTTATGACAGTAATACAAAAGTAAATTTATTAAAAAAGTATGCATGCATGTGTGGTCCCCATGTCACTTATATATAGGATATATTTGACCCATGGGCATTATGTTCATCATGTATACAGAAAATTTATGGAATATTTTATTGGACTTTAACATTTTTAACCCACAGAAAACAAGACGCAAATGTGTACTATGATGCGCAAATATTTCACTATCTACAAATATGTATTTTTACATTTGTGATGTGTAAAATCATATCCACAAAAATACAGAGTGACTTCTATAAACAAAAAAATGTTTTTGCACATTTGCAGCGGAAATCTGTAAAAAAAAATATACACAAATGCTATGGATATTCTTACAACTCATGAGAGGCAATGCCGCTATACATACACCTGCTGGTGTAGCTAATAAACTGCTCTCACATTTACAGATCTCTGTTTACAGACCTCTGTGGTACAGAGTGGACAAAATTCGACACTGAAAGTTCAATTGTATGAAAAAATGTGTAAATATATCCAATAATCATACTGTTAGATACCATCCAGTTTAAAATAAACTCAAATAAACAAATTTGGAACACAATGTGTGGTGCTGATGAAGTTAGAGATGACCAAGATGACCCTGAGAGTCGCTTATAGCCCTGCTGAGTTGTCCTTGACCAAGACACTGTATCGCTGTCCGCATCAAGAGCTGTCCTACAGCTGCTTCCCTTATGGAGATCAATAATGTATCACATGAATCTTTAGTCCACGCACAAGGGCAGAGACCAAGCCGTTCTTGTAATCTATATGCCTCTGAAATGCTGTGACAGTCCGTCCTCCAAGCTCCGGCATTCCTTTGAACCGATATTCCTGGATACTGAACACCTCCACTGGAACATACAGCACTGGGGTTATGTGCCTTGCTCAAGGGCACATAGCCATAAAGTGCCATTAGCTTTTTTCCCAACCCCTCATTTACAGGCTTCATTTTGCATTCAGTGTATTACAGTTACAGTGGCGATAAATACAGGTCAAGGGCAGCTGTGTGAATGTGAAGCAGATTGAGTTAAACTTTCCTGGATAAATAACAGAAACATTGAAATTCATGTCACTTTGTGCACTCTTTTCCTCTGCGGACTAGTTCAGTACAGTTCTTAGTAGGATCGTTGGTGTGTAGCTGGTTTTTGCTAGTGCCATGGCATTGGGGTACACATCGCTGCTAATCGCTGTTCAGGGCACAGACCCAGCTCACTGGCCATGACACCCAGGGTGTGGTGAATCCTATCAGTCCCCAGCAGATCCTGTGGCCTCCGCTTTTCACCGCTACCGTTCTGTATAGTTGGGCTTTCATCCGCGGGGTCAACAAAGCCCTGTCGAGGGGGGTATTAGCTATATAGCTAATCTTTGCAGCACCGTATGATCAAAAAGAGGTTTTCACAATAGCCTATTGTTTGTTCAGGCAATTTTTTCAAATAGGCCAGTATGTAACATGTTTGTTTTGGCAGTTGAAGGCTGGGTGACTTGGCTGGCCAGACTAAAAACTGCAGGCACATACTCAATCCAGGAAACTGTGAAAGTATGACAGAGACAATCACCTCAGCCAAAATTTGTTGTTTAGTTGTGACTGAAAAGAGGTAATGAAACTAGAAAATCTTCCCTTTTCCTTCCCCATCTTTCTACCTCTTCCTCTGTCTGTCTCCCGAACTCCATCCACAGCTGCGCCTGGTGTGATTAATGGCAGCCTTTCATTAGCTTGATCAACCACTTTAGCAGAGATTATTAATCAGATGCTTATTTAAATGTCACCACTGAGCAGCTGAGAGGAAATGAGGCCACTGGGAAATTGAGTTTTTGTGTGTGGGCTGCTTGTGTGTGTGTAAATAATCTGCATGTTTGTGCCCCACACCGATAACCATGAGCTTCATTCATATGCTGTTTTACATACATAGGGCTCAACAGCTGATACTGAAGAGATATTTAGCAATAGCACCTAATACTCAATTCCAAATAAGACATATTTTGTCTCATTAATAAAACATGGTGCTGCGCCATTATGAAGAGCAATACAATACTTATGGGACTGTACACTTACTAGAGATTTACATCTGTTGACAGTTCTGCAATGCTCCGTTTCATTTGTATGTCTAATCAGGACCAACTCATCATTTGTTTCAGAATTTCTTACTAGAACAAATTCCTAATGATTATTTTTGTGTCTGTCTGCCAAACTGAATTACCATCGCTGCACTGCTAGCATTATAAACATGTTTTTGAAGCAATGTGATGAGTAAATTTGAGCTGGCATTTGTAAGCTGCTCATGTTTGCTTCTGGGGACTTTTTCACATTTCACAACTTCTGTAAATTCTGCTCTGCCTCGGTGAATCTCTGTGATTTTGCTAGCAGTTCATATACAGGTGTATACCTACTGTACATTGGTGTGAGTATATGTATTTTCCTGCAGGTCAGGTATGCGTGTTGTAGGATGATGATAACGTTTAGCTCTTTGAGGAGCTCAATATGTGCATAAACAGTGCTGCAGGGCAACTTAAAGTCTGGGGCTTTAAAGTGGGCATTTTCTGTTTTGGAAAGGGTAAACACAGTAAGCCCCAGATGATTATACACTTACTCAAGCTTTATGAAGAGAGGACAGGGTGTGGCCATGTGTGGATGTGCTGTGAATTCAGCTCACTCAGGCAAAAGCATTTATACAATGCAGTGGAGAAAGTGAGCACTATAAAGAAGCTGCGGTGTGATTACAATGGTAGCACATACTGTGGTGACATTTCTATGTGTTCTTACTTTGGCATGTTAGATATGTATTATGGTGTTTATTATTCACCATAGAAACATACAGTGGTCCTTTTAAAGTTCGCGTTCTCCCTGTAATCAAATATTACATAGTGTGACTGAGCTGAGTCATCCAGCTTGTAAATAACAAGGTTAAATCACACGCTGTGGAAAGAGTACACGTAGTGTATATAGCTCATCAATCATTTTATCAATCCATGTAATTGATTGAATCGATTAATGAAGGAGGGCAGCGGAGGAGAGGAGGTGATTGATGGTGGCGGGGATGGAACCCACCTGATTAAAATTCAGGAGCCAAAGTCTAAATAGGTCAAGGGTCGAGAAGCATTTATAGGCGTAGCAGGCTCTTAGTGGGACCTTTTTTACTATGTTAAGAATAGCCTTTACCAAAAGTGTGTGTGTGTGTGTTTGTGGATGTGCCGGCGCACATCATGGCTTGGCCTTGTGATTTCATTGGGTTAAGTGATGCCAAAGCCCAATAATAAATCTCTGGTACAACCAGCACAGATCACCTGAAGGTCACTGTTTCATTAACTGTCCTTCACTTTGATTTCTTGTCCCTTGTTACTGTCTACTTCCCTGCGTGCCTACCTGCTTGCTACACATACCTGAACATCCCATGGAAGGCAACATGGGTAGACATTAATAAAAAGGAAGAAGGCCTGTGGTATAAATAAACATCCTTAAAGGAGTAGTTTGACCTTTGGGAAATACATTTATTCACTTTCTCGACAAGTGTTAGATGAGATGTTTGATACCACTCTCATGTCTGTATGGGAATCTTGAAGCTAGAACCAGAAGATGGTTAGCTTAGGTCAGCTTAGCTTAACATAAATACTGGAAACAGCTAGACTTGCCTTAAGGTAACAATATCTGCCTACCACCAATTCAAAAGCCCACAAAATAACGCATTGAATCTTGTTTGTTTAATCTGTCCAAAAACAAAAATAAAACGACAAGCTGTTGTTATATGGAGGGATATGTGCTAAACTACTTCCTGGTCAAACAGATTAAAAAAGAGATGTAACTCTTCAATTAGTAAGCTGTAGCTCGTTTCCAGACTTAAATCTAAGCTAAGCTAACAGTCTAGCTCTGTTTAGATATGAAAGTGGTGTCAATCTTCTTGTTGAACTCTCAAAAGATCAAACTAAGGATATAACTTTTAGTTGAATTGATTATTCAACTGACAGAAAATAAATCTACAGCTTGTTTGATAATCAGTTAATTGCCAGTCAAGTCAATGTTTTAAGATAGAATGCCAATGAATTTTAGTGGTTTAAAGATATTTTGGGATTTTAATCTGTTGGTTGGACAAGCAAACTGAATATGTGAACTTGAGCTCTGGAAAACTGTGATAGGCATTTTTCACTATTTTCTGACCCTTTGTAGATCAAAATATTAACTGAGTCTAGATAATTTAATCTAGATAATAATTACCAGTGGCTTATGTGCTGTCTCATTCAAATACAGTGTCACATGTGTTCAATGAAACTCATCCCGAGTATCAGACAGTGAAGAAAGAGGGTGGGCCGCTTTGATTCATTTCTGTGGGAACTAACAGTGTAGGAAGTATAGTAGATGTCTGTGTTTTGCTCTTGAAAGACACAAGTCACTTGGCTTCGTTGAAGTATATAACTCACAATCTCTGCAGATGGAGAGAGGCCATGTGGGTGGATTTCTTTGAACTATGCAAGCAAAGCATTACTTTCCCCAAAAGACAACCAGTTCACAACCAGTTAGCTGTCCAAGGCCAAAGGAACCACTTGTATTTTTAAATTGCACTGTATTTCCCCTTTAGCTTTTTATAGATAGGATCATTTGAGCCATAGTTGAAAGCAATTAATCGGGAAGAATTGTGGAGAAAGCCTCAGGAGGAGCTCTTGAGTACCCTCTAAGCACCTCTGCTGACTGCTTTTGTGTTCACATGAACGTTTTACTAAGCGCAAACGAGAGAGGGGTTTTTTGAAGCCTTGCTAAATTTGTTACAAGCATTCAATGGGCTCTTTTTGTTTTCACCATAGGTGGAGGGTCAGGTCTTCTGAGTCCCCACCGGAACACAGCCGAAATCTGGCCAAGAATCTCTCTCCTTTAATTATAGGTTTCATGCAGCAAGTGTCATCATCAAACACACTGAATGCTCATCCTCCCTCCCCCACCGTTTCATGCGCATTCCGATTTTTTTTTTTCATCTGGTGAGCCGTCATTAGGCATGCAGCATTGCCAGGTGTATGGAACTTGCTCCTCAGGTCCGGCGTACACACAGACACACTGAAACTCTGACTCATGTCTAGACAGAAAAATTAGGGCATACATACAGACAAAAAACTGTGACATTTAGGCAAGGTGTTCACGCTGTGCAATCAGACCTCATTTTCCACACTGAGCTCAGTCAGTGGTAGCCATGTCTCGATTTGGCGAGGAACAATCAGATTTAATGTGAAGCCTTTTTTGTGTTTCCTATTTCCGCAGGCTCTGTCCTCAAATGAATGCAGCCCAGAGCTCACGGCATATCTTTGAAAGCACAACTGCTCTGTCGCTAGGCTGGAATAAAATGGAATCAGCAGGAATGCATTTAATATTGTGGAGTTTTTTATTTCAAACACAATGCCATGTGTCATAGCATGATGTCATGCAGTGCCATTATAGTGGAGTATGATTATCCTGTGACTACTTTAATAGTTTTCATCGCTATTTCATCATTTTATCTTCTTGAAAACTAAGACAGAACTATTTGCAATAGGTTCTGAGCAAGTGACAGAAAGGCATAACAATAAAAAGAATTTGGTTTTTCTTAGCTAAAGTGAGTTCTGATTTCAAGCTAGTGGATCTGAAATTCGGTAGTAAGTGGTGACTGAGTATGGTGGGTAAAACACACAAACGCCCCTGCAAGAGTGCACACAAACACAGAAATGATGGTGTGGAAGAACAGCAGAGATTGTTCAAGAGTCAATTTCTGTCTGGTGTGAAGTCATCTGAGGAGTGATATTTAATCTTGGGGGATAAGAGACGAGACTGTGATGTTTCACTAGTAAGATGAGGTAACATACCTCGCCGAGGCCAGGCTTGTTGATGTAATTTATTGCAACATTATACAGAAAAAAACATTTGTAAACCTTTTTGCTTCAAGCTGACTTTCAAAACTTTAGCAGGCATGTCCCTGATCTTATTTAGCTCACAAAATGCATGGCCTCAGCTTGGCTTTAGTAAAGTTTGTATTCTCATTGTGTGAAACTATGGTTTAGGATTAGATTCACAGTCCCCAACGGTCTGCTCAAAAAGTTTCTGAAACCACTTTAAATGTTTATTCACTTCCATTTATCTGTGTTTAGTGTCACTTCTGTTTTATTCTGATACTGCAAAAGGGAACAAATATAAGACCTGAACTTATTTGGTGAGCTCAGAGGTGTTTTTACGCATATTTAGTATGTCAGTCCAAAAAACATTATCCCTGTTGTATCCTTATTGAGACATACAGTGCAGTCGATCCTGTAAGTCAACAGTGACGTGACACTGACCTTATTGTCATATGCCTGTAACCGAACCGGCTTCCCCCAGAAAACGACAACTGTCCTGGTTTCAAACAATACCAATGGTTTTCACGGCTACTTTGTCATAGACAGTTTATCTGGTCTTACTATACTAAACCTAATTAAACCAAATTACTGTCAAAGTTGCTGGGGGAAAAAAACAACAGCTGCATACTCTACCGATCAGCATGTGGAATAAAACCGCGAGAGAACATCTATAGCACAAGAGTTTGAGCTTGATCCTCTAATTGCCAGTAAATTTGGTTGATTCCATATTTTGACTAATATAGCTATAATGAGGGCTTTTTACATAATTTTAGAAGAGTGGGGATAGTGTGGTGAGCCGTATTTGCCTAGCATATGAGCAATTTAGAGATGTTTTTTGGTCATAAATAAGGGTCCATTTAATGCACTGTACTTCCAGAGACTTTACATATTACATATGGAGTAGACTACACACAGATACTTAAATTACTGTTATGAATATTGGTTTAATTAATGGTTTAATAACTCCATTAAATGCACAGTAAATGTAAAACATGTCAAATTGTGGGAAAACAGTTTAGCCATGCTAGCACCAACACTTGCCATTACATTTGGTACAGACATTCATGCTTGCTTAAGATCAATTTGAAAAACTTCGTGATCCTTTGAACTTTTCCTCTAAAACAGCAATACCCAAAGGGTGGTGCGCGCACCCTGGTGGTGCGTGAGTGTGTGACAGGAAAAATGTAATGGTGGTGTAGTAGTGTAATAACTACAACAATTATTTTTTTGTGGAATTTTCTGCCACTGTTACTTTTTAAAGTAGTAAATATATAACGTTACATCGCAATCAGTGAAAAGACACAGCAGACAGATGCATGCTGTGTTTAAGCGCAGTGAGTATGTAAGGGGAGAGCAACTGATTTAAAAGGCGTCACTTTCAAGAGTGTCATTGAGTGAAACCCAGTAGCTGTGACTTGGGGCATGTTCAGTAGTGACAAAAACAGGGACAATGCACTGCTTGTCATCATCATCATAAAAACAGATCTTCAGATTTTGATTTTTATTCAGTAATATCGGCTGTCTTCTCTTCAACTCACAAAGTGTTGAAAGTGTTGATAGGCTATTATTCACGACGTGGAATCAATCAGATGCTGCGGGCTACGGTATATATATATATACCAAGAGAGAGCGACGGTTTGCTCTAGAGCCACCCAATACTTTTATTTATGCCTACATTCTTCAAAAACACATAATGTGGGTTTACAGCTAACTAGCTATGTTGTTAGCATTCTAACAAGCAACTAAACACACAACTAAAATGGTGAACTTGGTTACTTACTTAACATCAATGTGGTAAGATTGTCTTTGTGAGCATGTTACCATCAAAGTACAGCTTCACAGAGGTGTTAGCATGGATTTTCATGCTTAATTGTTTTGCTAATTTATGCTAGTTTTGAGTTGATGAGAGAAATCAGAGCAAGAGGTACTGGATGGAGAAGGGGCCGGGTTTTATCAAAGGCTTAAATATTGTCTTTCAAAAACATCTTTAGTTTCTCCTAATGCGAATGGTCTGGTTGGAGTTTATCCAGCAGTTTGTACATTATTTTGTTCCGTCTTTGCTTCATTTTCGTCTTCGTCCAAATTGTTTTCTTCCGGTTTGTGAGATTAATAGGATTTTTATAGGATAGGAGGATTTTCGGAAAATGTGTTGTGCAAAGATGTCTTCAAATGGTGCAACAATCATGCATAAGTGAAGGATCCAAAGAAGAATCTCATACTCAGGAGCTAATGACCTTTGACCACAAGTTTTGAACTGTTTGTGGGCACGACAGGAGATGACATGGGTGGCAGCTAGCATGCCATTAGCTTTCTTCTAGGTGACTGCAAAGAAGAGAGAGTAGCAAAGCATTTAAGGATGCCAAAATAATTTAGGAGTGAGGGCAGCAATTTGTTGTTATCTCTGCAAGACGTTCCTCAGTATGTTATTACCTGGTTGTTTTTGCCTGTGTGAGGAGCCTGACTTTATAATCATGTATTAAAAATGAATCCCCCCCTCTTCTGCTCTCTCCTCAGATCCGGACTTTGCAGACTTGGGAGTACCCCCACCGCTGCCCTGTAGGTATACTCCTTCACTCTTGCTTTCTGCCTCTATTTCTTCCTTTCTTTTTTTTGTCTTTGTTTCACTTATTTTCTCATTTACTCTCTCTCAGTGCTCTATTTTTTCTCTCAATAAATGTACACTGTGGTTCCTCCATTTAAACTTGAGGCCTAGTTGTTCAAAGTATGTACATGTGTGTACCTGTGTAGTATTTGTGTGTCTATGTGTGTTTGCTTGAACCGCACGTGTGTATATGAGTGCACGTGTGTGTTTATGCATATGCGTGTGTTTCAGCCTGTCAGTATGACATGGTTGGTCCAGAAGGTATCGTTGAGTCCCTTCAGATCACCAGAGACGGGAAGGCTGGCGCCGCCGAGGCCGTCGACTGTAAATGGTACATCCGTGCTCCGCCGCGCTCCAAGGTTAGTGACATAAGCTACGCTCCCATCCAACTGTGAATTAGATTTACTGCCAAATTTGAAATGAAATGTCACATGAAATAAAATGGAAATTAAATTGTGTTCCTATCAACTGGGTTGATGACAGAAAAACGCAGTTACTTCAGACAACAAAAGACAAAAAATACATGCTGCAAGATCATGTTCATTGTTCTCATTCCTTGAAGCTGAAAATTTAACTTCAGCTTCAAGACTCTATTGAGATAGATAGAGTATTATTTCTTATTAATTTGCTGTTTCCATTTAGCATTCCTTCATACATGCAGATCAGGGGTTGCATCAGGAATTTCTGATAATGCATGTGGGTTTGTCTGCAGCTGTCAGCAGTATCCCAATGTGAACGTTTGTGGTTGCAGGGGGACTTTTTCCCCTACTAGGGTCAGACAGATAGGCAGAAGGGTTTACTTGGGGTCAGGCCATTTTTTTAAATCAGCAAGCTGTTGCCAGGAGGAATAGAGGGATGGAAGGAGATAGAGAAAGAGAGCGAGGGAAACACAGAGAGAGGGAAGGAGCGTTAGTGCTGATAAAATAGTGTTGCCATGCAGTTTGACCCTAAGGCCTGCTACACCCTGTATTTGTTTTCTCTGCCAGTGTTCTCCACGCTGCCCTGCATGCATATACAAATACTGACATACATCCATACACATAAACATGCACACCTTTGCTTCATTATCTAACACAAACTAGACATGCTTCCTTATCTACCAGAGGTACCCGTGCTGCATTAATGCTACAGGATTAAAAGTTTCCCGAGGGTAGAGCAGCAATGCAGGAAAAGGCCACATTTTACAGCTATAACTCCATATGGCATAATCATATACGCACATATACAGGCCAGCCCATGACTGCAGTAAATCTAATGCTGAAACAGTGTTGGCCGTCTTCTGGGTGCATTTGACTTAACAGAATAAGGCCACGTTTCTACTTTGACTTTTATGGTTAGAACAATTCATTCAAGTATTATGAGGCCTGCTTGTCTTGAGGATTTAAAAGGTCCGGTCAAATTTATTATACTGTAATTCGAAATGGTGAGCTAAAATAGACCATTTAGATATATAAAACTTAGATTAGAAAAGCCTCCTTTAACCATAATACCTACAAGTAAATGCAAAAATGGAAGTATGTTTAAAATAGTGACCTTTTTATTACGTGGGGTTCAGTTATCACTGTGTGTGCATTCTCCCGTTACTCCCAGGAGTAAGATAAGGCAGCTGCAATGTCAGCTTAACTTCTCTTAGCTTCACTATTTGTTTCACTAATTCAGTGCCAGTTAATGTTACGAGATGTTATCCTTCCATTTTTGTGGCCACCATGGAGTCACACAGTCCATAAGCTTTGTTTGATCCCTGATGAAAACTGGGATATGAGTTCATAGTACTTTTTCATGCAGGTTTTTCACTCAGTGCTGCAGGCTTTTGTGCTGTACACACAAATTGGCTTATGATATGACTGATAATGGTGCGACTTTGATTCATGGCCACAGCAGTTGCTTGGCTCTTATCTGACATATTCTTCGAGGTCGCATACTCTTTGCTATTGCCCTTGTTTCCCTTCAGCAATGCCCTTCAGATTCAGCTACTTTAAGCCCCAAGGCCACAGGAACTATTAGACTGCATCATCCACCTACAGCCATTCTCTTCATCATCAGCACTCATGTGGAGCCATACAATAAGTAACACTGAAATCGGTATTAGGAGGGACCCTGGCGGCTACGGTCGATTCAAAAAAGCAGCATTGATTCCCCAATCCCTCTACGTGGAGTGCACAAGTCAGCCAGTACATTGTGGCAACAGCACCAAAGAGGACCATAAGTCAATTTTGCGTATGTCGCATGCGTGCCTCAGTATGTGTGTGCGTGTGTGAGGCGAAAGGTATGTGCATGAAAGAGCTGCAGAGTGAGCAAGCCTGGCAGTATGATGTATTTGACTTGGTCTGAATCGGTGTCATATTTCGCCCTGCAGGAGTGTCTCACAAGGCAAGTCATGGCCCAAAGGCTGACAGTCATTGGTACTGATGGACAAGGCGACAAATAACATTTTTAGCACATATGTATCGCCAGTCACACAGTCCCGTAGCTCTCACCAGCATCATCACTGTTCACACTCAGTTACACATGAAATATGTAAAACTTAACTGTGTTTCTTACTTCCTCTCTCTTTTTAAAAAAGCACACGCATGCTCACATGTTACTGCAGCGAAGGAGATGCAGAGGATGCCACCTCCACATCACTGTGTATGTGCATGCGTGAAGTTGCGCTGCGGCTTTCATTTCCCTATGCTGATACAGTGCTGCACTGTACCCAGTGTGCCAGAAACAGCAGAGATAATGACATCCTATACCGGAGGCTCTAATTAGACTGCACCGGAGCACTCCAGAGAGAAGGGAGGAGAGGGGAACAGAGGAGAAGGAAAAATGGGAAAGGAGGGGATAAGGGAAAGATATACTTAATAATGCATTTTGTCTGAGATCTAAATGTATAGGGATGAAGTTTAGGGGTGAGGTGGCAGATGGCAGACAGAGGGGGATGGCTTGAAACGTAAGGAAAGGAGAGAGTGACTGAAAGATATACCTGCAAGTAAGCAATAATGACCATGTGTTGTTGCCAGAAGTGACAGCACTGCACCAATTTTAATGCCATAATGTGATTGCTTTACACCACCATGTGTCATTTTCATTTCAGCTTTTCCTATAAATAGATTTTACAGAAATTACCTCGAAAAAAACATTAATTAGCTTGTATTGGTGTCCAGAGTAACGTAAAAAAGCGAGCCTGTGCCACAGTATCACCTTTTACATACGTGTATGCGATACAAACCTAACTAGAGTGTAAATTATGAAGGCTAAAGAGATAATTGATGCTTCAATGAAAAGAATTGGATACTTACTTTTGCAAAATAACAACTCTTGTTTACTGTGGTCTGTGTTTTACTTGTAACATTTCTTCTTCTTAGTTTTTCTGTTTGGACAGCTGTCCAAATTCAGCTGACAGCTGTTGGTTGTAGACGAATATTTTCTATGTTGACTCATAACAGTTACTGCATTTTCCTCATTTGTGGCCTGTCTGAATCCCACCACACCTGCCTGCGCTGTCTGACACCTTCTGTATCTTTTCATAAAGCTATTGGCCAAAATATGGACATTCATTCTGACTATAATGAACAGCACGGACTCTGTTACAGGCCCCTTTTAGCAACAGTGGGAAGATATTCTCCCTCAGTCAGTGATGGATTCTGCGTCATCATTGGGTGCTGTAGAATCAATGAAGAGGCAGGCCGTTTTCCTGTTGGAGCCAATCTCTCTTCTTACAAATTGGTGATTCTGTCTATCTGATCCATTGCCGTCATTTGGCTTTGTAATGCCATCTGCACTCAGATTTGTCTTCATCATTGGTCATTTAGAAGAGTTCTGCAACAAAAGCTGTAGAAAAACAACATGAGAAGCTTTTATTTATGTATCTGTTTTGTTTGTGCATGTCTCTCACTCATAATGAGGCCTTCTAGTCACATTCATCTACCAGACATTGATTTTGTGAATGAAAAGGTTGAGCAAAGATATCACAGGAATTGCAGTTATTATTTTTTCAACTGTCAACTCAGCAGGAGGTATTTGAGTGAAAAGTAAACGACTGCAGGCTGTGATACCATTTACACCATTTCATGCAGTAAAAATTATACATTTTTGAAGACCATAAGGCTGCCATCTTTTACAGTATAAAAGGGGGTGTGTGGCAGCATAGTGTAGGCTAAAGGCTTTTTTCTTTTATCACTGTGTTGCCCCCCTCCGCCAAACAACAATAATTGAAAACACTTTCAGGTTTAGCCTGCAACTTCAGCACTTACAACGGTAGCCATGTCCAGAAGCTACATTTCTGTCTTTGTTGTACTTGTGTTTCAGGTCTTACAATTCACATTGGCAATGAATCAACAGTAGTTGGAATTTTAGATACAATAATGTTTCTGTATTGGGCCAAATAAATAGATTCAGTGAGCTGTTCTGTTTTTTAAGATATAGTGCTAGATTGGTGTACTTCGCAAAAATGCAAATCTCTCCTATTGCTTCTATTGCAACGCAACCCCCATTCTACTTAAACCATCCAGGAAACTAGACCTGTGGAGGAAAAAACCATAAGCTGTAGCTTTAACATGAGGAATTCAGCAGGAATGTGTCATACACTTTAGGAATGAGTAACAAATGCAACTCAGTTGACTAACTCTTTATGTTTAGTCTGTTATGACCCGGCTCGTCTTGGAGAGCAGTAACATATAATTGAGATTGGAAATGAGGTGGAATGCGACAACTGGAAGGTTCTGTTTAAAGTGTAGCAAACCTAAATTTAGTTATGCATTTTAATAAATTTATGAGAATTGATACCCAATTATGAATTTTAATATTCATAAAATCAAACTTTATTCCTCGTTAAGGGCACCACCGGAGTTGTTATAAACCTAGAGTCTCTGGACCTCTAGGTAGTTTTGAATAATTATACAATTAGTACTAGTGATCAGTTAGTTAATAATAACTTTCAATCAATTATCTTAAATCAATCAGTCAGTCTCATATCTAAAGGGTCAATTCTCTTGGCAGGGACGTAGAAATAGGCAACACACACAGTTCTTGATTATATTACAGTGAATTTATTCTCTAACTAATGTGATAAAAAAGATGGTTGAATACAGGGAAAATAAACAATTGCTGAACAATGAGAAATGGAGGTTCGATTGTGGGAAGCATTTGACTCATATGGCATAGAAAAACTAATGAAAGTAAGCTAATGCTATGAGTTTAGGAGTTAAAAGGGAAATCTCTGACCAATGTGTGTTAAGTCTTACTGCTTGTCGACAGCCTGCTTTGGCCTGTTGCTGGTCCCACTAGCTGCCCGATCCTGGCTTTTTGCTAGGGATTCTCCAGGGTTCTCCGTGTCTGATTGAAAACGCCTCCTCTGTCTGGCAATTCAGCTGTTTTCAGGTTTCCTTCGTTGTAGCTGGCGAGACCACGTGGCTTGGTCTGACTTCGGTGAAGTTGGCTCAACGAGAAAGGCTTAAAAATAGAACTTGGTCGTTCCTGAATTAGTCCAGTGTAACTTAACGGACTGATAACTTTAACAAAACAAAAGAAAGAAAGAAAATAAAACAAACTGAGGGGCAGATCGATGTCGCGGCACTTCGCGTGTGTAGCTTCAAGCGAACAAAGGACTGGCCGAACTCTTAGGGCGTTGCCTGGCAAGGCACGCCGGACGCGTGCAGAAGCGTCCAGAGAGAGCCGAGGAGAAGAGCGGAGAGAGAAGAGCGCGAGAATGTCGCGTGTTGCTCTTTTGTTGCCTGGGGCGTGGTTCCCCAGGGGGCGTTTCAGGTTTCCCAAGGGACTGCCTTTCTAAACTTAAGGTCTAAAAGAAAATATATCTATTTGCGCGTATTATATACAAATATTTTCCACAATCGAACCTCAATGGTCAAACGGTTGTACTGTTCTAAGTTAAGCATTTGGTAACAGGAAACAATTGTCACATTATTGGTCAGGATATTTATACATTTAACAGCATTTCCAACGAGGGTATGTAATACTTATTTCATCCACTTGGGGGAGCTCAGGTTACCTGAGGAAAGCTTAGATTAATCCAAGATCATCTCTCCTTAGGAACTGGGGAATATTGTTGATTCATCCTTAAATTCAAGCTGGCGGTTAAGAGTATAGTAAAACATTCCTTTGTCATCATTTCTAAAGGAATTCTGTAGGAAAGTATTATGAACAAGCATTGATTACATTAGATGGAGTGTCTTGCTGAAAATAAAAACACTGCAAAAGTAACTTTCTTTTCAGCACTAATATCAACAACAGATAGCAACATGTTAACATAACTACTCAAATAGAGGCAAACGTAATCAAGTAACTAAAGATTTAATTAAACTTAATTAAATGCTTTGAGTCTTTGGAGACTGCAGTCTTTGGTTATTTAAAGTTCGGCTGTCCTGGATTATGTCACACTTAGGTGAGACAAGGAGTATCCCTTTGATGGGATAATAAAACAAAGAGCAAGGACAGTTGCCACGGAAACATGTGTTGGGGGCCAGTTTTGATAGGCTGTTCAGGGAAATGCTAATCGCTGGTTTGTGTCCCTTTGTCAGTTTAACAGTCAGGCCCCGCGTTATCAGCTTCGGAATCAAAAGGTGCCAGTTTTATGGTCTGGGATAGCACTTAGAGAAAGCAACTTTGACCCCCCTGCTCCTCTGTGGGAGAAAAAAGGAATTTGTAGTAGTTCCAAATTTATTCAATACAAAATGCACAAATCCACACCGTTGTTCACTACAAAAGTCAGGTGTTTAATTAACCATGGACAGTGCCTGCACAGGAAATACAACAGAAAGAGGCTATATGGGTGTTGACAAACAACCGTTAAGTAAAACAAAAGAGGTTCTTATCCAAAGACACTTTCTTAGCTCTTGGCTCAAAATTCACTAAAGAACAAAGAAGTCAGCACCTATACGCTTACAAAAATACAATGGAAGAAAACAAACTAGAAGTTATTCTGCAAACTTAGAGGTCTTCAAAAAATGTGTCCAATTCTTGGTACCCTATATCAAATTGGGCAGTTTACAAAGGTTCCAAAAGCACTGACTGAAGCCAGTCAGACAGGCAATACTGAGAGATACAAATACACAAAATACTCTCTAAACCAGACCACGTATGGCCTGAAATCACATAGCAAGTGATACATATCTATGATGCAGAGAATAACAAGACTAGTCTACAGCCTCGCTGATGACATGACAGGACTCCCTTGTTAAAGAGACGAGAAAAGAGTGTCTTAATGCTGTTAAAATAAATATTAAAAAATTAAAACACAACAATAGCAGTACGGCTATACTAAGACACAGCAGTGTTTTGAGCTACATGCTAACATTAGTTTACTAATATTTGTTCAATGATGTTGATGTTAAGCAGGTATAATGTTTACCATGTTCACCATCTTTGTTTTATCGTGTTAACATGCTAACATTTGCTAGTTAGCACTAAACACAAAGTGCAGCTGACTGAAGGGAAATTTAAGTATTTCATAAACCAAAGTATCGAGCAATGTTTGTGTGTAGTAATAAAATTATAAGAAACTGTATGCTACAGCAATAAACAGTACACTTGTTGTGAATGTGTGGAGATTGGCCTGGCCACAGAACCATGAATGGCTTGTACAAACTCTTGTTTCAATCCATCCAGCAGATGTTGAGATCTTTAACAGGATAAATAAAAACATTGGGGGATCACCAAAGTCGGTATGTTTTATCCTCTTGATACCAGGAATGTGTGTACAGAGTGCTGTGGCAAAACATCCATCTGTGAATGCAATATAAAAATCCAGCCACCACTATCCCCAACAACACCAGCAGTCTTATTATGCCATACAAAATCAGTTCTGATCAGTCAAGCTGGGAGATTATGCTCTTTAATGTCCGTAGGTACATTGCTTTAATCAGCTATTACCAACAGATGTAGTCTATTCAACATTGTTTTGTGTTTGTAATTCGTCTCCCCTGATTAAATTCACTTTTATTGGTTACAGACTGCTGCATTAACTATATTCTTTATGCTGTGGGTGGAAAACTTCATGTGTCAATTGGCTGCTTCTAGCTGACTAGAAAGACTGGGCCAAGTGACCTAATTAACATGCTTAGTGTTACTTTTTCTCATTATTGGCGTATTCAACTCTAAAACAAATGGAGACAACGTTGGCAGAGAGCACCTAACCATAACCTTAACCTTGACTATAACCTTAACAATAACACATTTAATCAGACTTCTTTGGCAACATGCCACATGGAATGGAGCCATTTTTAAACATCATCCACCCATAACTTTACCTGTTCATAGTGTAAGTGACTGCTAACCATTTTCTTCAAATCCTAAGCGTGAAAAAAGCCATTTGTAGCACCATTTTTTGTGCAACTTCCTACAATGTAAAGTGACGTTCCTCTCAGATCACTGACCTAATCACTGTGTCTCTCTGAGTTCATCCACCCCGTTGAGAAGCCACATTTTATATCCACATTCTCAATCTTTTGATGACATTTAAAGGTGCTGTATTGAAAATCCATACAATATTGAAGAGACCACAACAGCACTCCACAGTGACGTCTGCTAAGCAATTGTCTTCCTCTTCTATCTTCCAGCCCTCCCTGCAGAGACTCTGTGCGACAAATACATTTTAGGAAGAGCATATACTCCCCATGCACAGTACTTATCTCTATAGATATAGATAGATATAGATATATACGTACATTCATCTTTGCATCATGAAACTGGTTGAGTAGTATTTCATTCCAGTGTCACAGGATGGAAAACAAAAGTGCCATGACTCGTATGACAAAGCCAATATAGCCAAAAGAGTGGCTGAATATGACAAATTTATTAGATGGAACATTATTGACACCAGTATGAGACCTCGAGGGAATTTTGGTTTTCCCCCTCCGCGATTCCATTTTGCTTGTCATGTTGTTGAAGCGGAGTTGACATTGCAAGGTCCATCATCCTGCTCCATCTGCAGCTTTCGTCTTTGGGCATTTAAAGTGTCACATTCCCCTGTCACAGTTCGGGAGCGGTCCGCTCATTAACCGTAATGATGGCGAGTGCTGTGCCCACCCAACCGGAACCATGGCTGTGATTGGGCGATCTCTGCCTGATGAATGAGTGACAGACAATGATGCGGAAGCAATCAGGAAGTGTGAGTTTCACCTAGAATAGCTGTTGTGAAGAGTCAAGGTGGATAGCAAGGTGGATATTTCTCTCAACAAGAGGTTGTTAGCATAATCAAATAGTCCATACACTGTATATATCTGCCATCATTTGAAAGTGGGTGTCTGTGGCTCGGGGGATAGAGTGGGTTGCCCATCAATCGGAAGAGTGGCGGTTCAATCCCTGGCTCCTCCAGGCTGCATGTCAAAGTGTCCTTGGGCAAGATACTGAATCCCGAATGGCCCCTGGTTGTTATTCCACCAGTGTATCAATGTTAGTTTCTGTTTGAGCACTTAGGCTCAGTTTATAATTGTGTGTGAATGGTGAATGCAATATAGTGTAGAAGCGCTTTGAGTTGTCACAAAGACTAGAAAGGCACTATACAAATACACAGCATTTAGAAAGTCTTATTTTTAAACTGCATATGTTTGGACTCCAATGATGTAAACATTTAGACTGAATTTCAACTGAATTTCTTGAATGAACTTCAAGTGGAAGACATCCAAAGTTCGGGGAAAAATGTCCAAGGTCTCCTTGAGGTTTAACAAGGTTGTAGGTTTTGTGTAATGCTTTATCTCAACAGATATGGATAATGAGTGTAAAGCTAATATACTCTGTCATTCTCTGAGTCCTCATTTGATATGTGTATGTAATGACTTTGTACAAGCTGCAGTCTGTCAGCGTTATTTCATTACAGAGCTGCTATATACAGAGCTGCTATGCACCGGGCTAATGCACAATCCAGGAGAATAGGAGTTTTTCTGTCACCACTCCTCCTCCTGTTCAGCTTTTTTTCACTCTGTCATGTTGACATCTTTAAAGTTCTCTCTGTGTTTTCCCTCCACTTTGCCTCCTTGCATTTGACAGATATACCTGCGTTTTCTCGACTATGAGATGGCCAATTCCAATGAATGCAAGCGCAACTTTGTGGCAGTATATGATGGTGGCAGGTGGGACTTTTTAACCTTTCATTTTGATGACTCATACAGAGATTTAAAGTGGACTTAGTTGCTTGTTAATTTTAATCATCTCCTTATTTTGAGATAAAAACTTGCAATTTACAATTGGGCTTTTTCTGATGAAGATTTGAATATTGAATTTTGTCAAGACAAGAAATGAATGGTTAGGACAAGATATAGTTCCCTTGCCCTTGTCTGTCCACGTTAGCTTAGCCTCACATAACCTACTTGGTAACAGACTGAGAGCTAAAGACCAAGACTGATGAACAACTCAGATTTTACTTTACAGGAATCCATTTCTGAGACGTGGAGCAATATCATTGTAATTTTCTATTCAACACAAATTTCAAGCGTTTGTCATTTACAGTTAAAGTAATAATTAATAAAACTTTTTCAGAAAGAGTTAGATGAAAAGGTGAATAACACTCTCATGTATGTACTGTAAATATGTAGCCACAGGCAGCAGTTTAGCTTAGCTCAAAGAGTGGAAACAGTGGGAGTCTTGTCTGTGAAGATTCTCAGTCATCCAGGTCATAGTTATCCAATGAAGGTTAAAATCAAGGGCAACTGGACTTGGTTGAAGATACTGGAAGACGTTTCGTCCCTCATCCAAAGGACTTCTTCAGTTCTGACTGACTGGCAGGGAAACTCAGCTATTTAACCTCAGTGGAGTTTGCCAGGATCATCGATACCGCTGGTTCGTTAGTGTTCCTGGCTGGCGTAACGACAGTCGTTACAGTAGTTAGGACTAACTGAGGCCAAGACTGAACGACCATCGTTGGCATCTTCACCTGAGGCCAATAGGTTATGTTTGTTGAGTTTCCTGGGAAGTGATGAAAGGACCGCATTGTAAGTGGAGGATAAGTGGTGGCGTAGACCCCCTCCTCTGTTCAGCGATGGCTTCTCAACCCTGGTGTAGATGGCTTCCTTGACACCTCTTTCAAACCATCTGTGTTCTCTGTCTAAGATGTGCACCTGGTGGTCCTCAAACGAGTGTCCTCTGTCCTTCAGATGTAAGTAAAGCTAGGGGTCATGAGCACACTGCACCACAGAGCGCACAACATACCAACAAGCACCCAAGCCAGAGAGAAGGAAGAGAACCACCTGAAGGGGGCACTTACAGCCTGTGTATACCCTAAATGGACCTTTGTGAACACACCCACAAGATCCAAGAAGAACAAAACTACAGGGGATGAAGAAAAGAAGGTCAAACACAACAACATTGTGATTCCATATGTGTCTGGAGTATCAGAGAAACTCAGGAGGATTTTCAACAAACACAACATCCCTGTGTTTTTTAAACCCAAGAACACGCTAAGACAGATGCTGGTACACCCCAAAGACACACCAAAACACAAGAAAAGTAATCTAGTGTATGCGGTCCAATGCAGTGAGGAATGCACAGACCTGTATATTGGGGAGACTAAACAACCACTACACAAACGCATGGCTCAACACTGAAGGGCCAATTCCTCAGGTCAGGACTCAGCAGTTTAATTAAATCTGAAGGACGGAGGACACTCTTAGACAGAGAAGATGGATGGTTTGAAAGAGGTGTCAAGGAAGCCATCTACACCTGGGTCAAGAGGCCGTCATTGAACAGGGGAGGGGGTCTACGCCACCACTTATCCCCCACTTACAATGCGGTCCTTTCATCACTTCCCAGGAAACTCAACAAATGTAACCTATTGGCCTCAGGTGAAGATGCCAACGATGGTCGTTCAGTCTTGGCCTCGGGTAGTAGTAACGACCATAACGACTGCTAGCCAGGAACATTTATTCATTTAGCTGACGCTTTTATCCAAATATACATGTCAGAGGTCGCACGCCTCTGGAGCAACAAGAGGTTAAGTGTCTTGCTCAGGGACACAATGGTGAATGGCTCACAGTGGGAATTGAACCCAGGTCTCTCACACCAAAGGCAAGCATCTTATCTATGCACCATCACCACCACAAGGAACACTAATGAACCAGCAGTATCGACGATCCTGGCAAACGACACCACTGAGGTTAAATAGCTGAGTTTCCCTACCAGTCAGTCAGAACTGAAGAAGTCCTTTGGATGAGGGACAAAACGTCTTCCAGTATCTTCAACCAAGTTCAGTTGCCCTTGACTTTAACCTTCATTGGAGTGGGAGTCTTTTTGTCACCAAGAGGTTGGTAGGCCACAATTGGAGACTTCAGAAAGTCACAGCACCTGGCCAAGAAATACACACACATTTTTTGTTTTTGCATTCTTTGTGTGTGGATTCAACAACCAAAGAAATAACATGTTAGTGAGCTTTAAAAGTGCAAGTAGGGGGATTTTTTTACTCGTGGACAACCAGGCTAGCTCTTTTCTCCTTCCTTCCATTCCCATTTATGCTAAGCTAAGCTAACTATCTGCTGGTTCATATTGCGCAGACAGGTATGAGAAAGGTGTCAATCTTCTCATCGAGCTCTCGGCAAAAAAGCAAGTGTATTTTCCAACTACCTATTTAACTATATATGTAGCTATTCCTTTAATACAACAGCCAGATGACAATATTATAGGCAACGTCACTTGCAAATCCGTAACTTCTTTCTATCTCAAGATAATGAGGTATTAAAATTGCCATCAAAGAAAACAATATAAGAGATACAATCTTGAGATAAAGATATAATTGAATCATGAACTACAATAGGCATAAAAACAAATATGAGCTCCCTAACAATCTAACTTGTTATCTTGAGATAACCAGAATACAAATATCACATGATAATGGGCCTATAAAAATATGAGCAACCATGACTGCTCTGATCAGTTTTGTTCTATAAGTTATTTAAACGCACAGCAAATAACCATGCTACCTGATGATAAACTATGTATTCTTATCTCATCCTGTCTTGTCTCAGTTCAGTGGAAGACCTGAAGAGCAAGTTCTGCTCCACGGTGGCCAACGACATCATGCTGGTTTCGACGCTGGGCGTCATCCGCATGTGGGCAGATGAAGCCAGCCGCAAAAGCCGCTTCCGCATCTTATTCACAACCTACCAAGAACGTAAGAGGCAACAGATATCTACCCTCGCACACATGTGCTGTTTATCATAAAGAGGTTTTCACTGCAACATGACCACCTGCTGAGGGAAACTGATTAGCTTTATTATTCAGACCACTACTCAATGAAAGCAACACTGACGCCAAAATAAAACGGGCCCAGTCTTCATTGGTAGCACAGCGATCTCATTTATGGCAAGTTATATCTTTTGTTGTTCATAGGAAAGGTGCTGTCTGAGGTTTCTATTTAGTTTTATTACCATTTAAACAGCAACAAGCAGGAAACCAAGGAATATGAATTCCATTATGGAGAATATTGCCTGTGGGTGATTGTGAATATGACAGTATTGGTGGATTTTAGCTCAGCACTGCAGCACCACAGCACTATTCTTAATGGATAGATAGATAAATGGAAAGAGAGCGAGCTGGAGAGACTCTGAGACAAAGGAATATCAGGATGAGCTACAGTATGTTGCCATGTACCCGTTTTCTTTCAGCCAAACTCCTGGGAGAGATTCAAATTCACACACACACACACACACACACACTGTAAACAAACACAGTCTTCCTCTTTCTCATTCACCGGCTTTCCATTGATGGGGCTTGTAGCTTGACAGGGGTTGCAGAGGGCATTCTTTGTACTAGTGAGGTGAATGAAGAGCGGTCTGAGGCTTGTGAGTATTCAGTGCCTTTTTATGCCACAGATACAAGCACACAGTTGTGCGCGCACACACACACACACACACACACACACACACACTGCACTACTGAACATTGCATCTGCAGTTTTGGAAAATGAAGAGAAAAATCCAGAAAGGATGAGATACAAAACTGAAACAATGCCCCCACCAAAAATTAATCATAACATGATACACATTATGTTACACTTATTCGCTGAATATCTGAAAAATGGTTTACAGTTCCCCTGAAATTTCAAAGAGGTGCTTAGCTCTTTATTTTTATGATGGAAAAAGGAGAAACTATGTCAGATGCTTCTTTTCAGAATGCTCTATTAATGCCACAGTGCATCATATTGGGGTATTAAGAAAATGAAATAATTTTCAGATAAATACATGAACCTAGAATGGGTATTTAAGTGAGTTTAATTAACCTTTCCTTCATGCTGCATGGTTGATTTATTGAACGTCTTAAACTATATCCACATATATAAGGAATCACCAGACCCTGAAGGACAATCAGTCGTCACTCCTTACATTTCTACAACATGTCTGTATCGCTCGCATGTGCATGTTACAGTGATGATGAAGAGATAAGGGGCTAGCTTCTACACCATAGGTGACAGCAGTGGCAGTGGAGTTGTTTGTGTTGTGAAGTCAGTGTCCCTTTTGTAAGGCCTTTTCACCAAGCAGAGCCAGGATGTGCTGTTGCCGGGGCAACACTTCTCCCTAAGTCACTTAGGCGATCCCCAGCTAGACCTCCGTCTTTAGAGCAGCATCCACCACAGCACTGCACCAGCCCTGCCAACAGTGGATGTATACAGGTGGCGTACAAGCACTAAGACAAGTAATTCATTCATGTGTGCTGTCTAAAGTGCTTCTACTGCTGTAGTATGTAGTTAACAGGTTTTTCTTGAACTGAAATCTGTCTGTATAATGCTCCCATTAAAGTTTCTCTTGACTTAACAAAAAAACCCCAACAACTACATACCTTCTATTCACTTGTCTACAACAAATATGGAAAACTTGAAAATGACACCATTTAGTGACATGTATATATCACAGAAAAGTGTTCAATGTGGCGAGCGGTGCAGCTGGACAGGGGTTTGTTGACCAGAAAGCTGGCGCTATTAATAACTACACATTTTATCAAAGTGATGAATTAAAGTAAATAAATACAATTTAAAAATCATCAAGAGAGCAGGCAAGTACAGTCGACAGACATGGACAATGTAAGGTGAGGTACTAGGTGCACTGTGTGCTAAAAAAATACAGCAAGAAGCTATTTAATTCCCCTCCTCAGGTGAAAGGGAGTCATTGTGTTACTACTACAAGGGAGTGTGTGTACCTGTACTGTTACAGGTGCGCTAGCTGGGTTAGCAGTTTATAGGCCTTTTATTTATTTATTTTTTACAATAAGCACTTCCTTGCTACAGTGGATCCCAAGCCTGTATGTTTGTAGGACCAGCAGCTTTTAGAGAACCATTCACAGCTGCTGACGCCCAACTAGATGCTCCAATGGGGAGAGCAATGCTCCCAAATGCAAACCTCCACCTTTACCATCCACGCTGTGTTCACACCTGCTGCAGCTGATACTACTGATGATGCACTGTTTCCACACTCTCTCTCTCACACACACACACACTCCTGCGATGCAGAACTACAGCGTAAGATTTTACTAATTTAAAGTATAAGAAAGTGAAGCCTTTCTTTTCTCAAGAAGCAATTATGTCTAGGTGATAAATGTGCTTGTGTGACATCTGAGCTGTCAGCATTGTTATGCCTCATCGACAGATCCCCGTCTCTGGGGTTGCAGATGAAAATTTGCTCTGGCTTCACTACACATATCAGTTCTTGTTTCTTGCAAAGCTTCTTTTACTGCATGCATGAAAGCATTTGAGAACAGCACAGTATGCTAATGTCTGTTAACATATGGATATTTGCTAGGTCTTAGATCAGATTATATCATCTCTGCGCACTTGTTATCTCAGCTGCTTTGGGATTAGAAAGTATACTGTGGGAATATTTGATTGTAGCATTGTAAAGCAAAGTACAGTAAGATAAGAAGAATTACTGGATGGATGATGGATGGATGGCTGGACGGGTGGATGAGTGGGTGGGCAATTGGCTTTCGCAATATCCAGGGTTTGGAGAAATTCCATGGACCGGGATTTAGTTGATAACAAATGTAGAACATGTAATCCGCTGGCAAAGCCTACTGTTTTTGCCTGGTGCATTTACATCATACAATATAATCTAGCAACTCTTACATATAGAATTCTCGTACTCATGTCTGAGGGCCAACAGGAGTTTGACTAAGAATACAAGCTGAATTGTAAGCATTAGTCAAGTGTTGACCAAAGTACTTTTAAAATACAAATGAAATAATTAAGATGATAACAAAGAGGCAACCGTTACAGACAAAATTTAAGGCATTTTATATTTTACTAATCATTAAAGGCCTAAGAAGATTGGAGATATAAGCATGTGCCAGTCCATGCCGTGCTTTAAAAACAAATAAAATCTATTGTACAGTATATTTTTCTGCTGGTAACCAGTGCAGGGAGACTAGATGTGGTCTGGTACTGGGTAGACGTGGTTTGTTTTTCTGGTAGCAATAAAGAGCATTTTGAACTCCATAGCTGCAGGCAAGATAGGGATAATTGATTCCCACAGAGAGAGAGTTACAGTATGTACTGTCAGCCATGAAAGTACATACCATTAATTGTTATTCATTAAGATAATGATTAAAAAGAAAAAAAAACATTGCATTTGAAAAATAAATAAAAAAGAGAAAGAATATATTACTGCAGGTGTGGGGGCTGAAAAAAGGTACAAGGTATTTATGATTTTACAACACAGGGTTGTATAACAAGATGAAGTTGTAGTTCTCTTTATGCTACTCACAAAAAGCAAATGTTATATGACAAAAATATACACTAGATTTGTGGATAAAGAAATACAACTATTTTACATGGTGAGAGGATCAAATTTAGAGTCTCACAACCTGGAGGAAGACCCTGCTCTGCAGTCTGGTGGTGCGACTACAGATATTTCTGTATCTCTTGCCAGACGGCAGCAGGATGAACAGGCAGTGGCTGGGTATACTGTGGGCTCTGCTCAAGTCGCTCACCTCACCGATATCTCTTGATGCTCAACCAATGAGGTATGCGATTTTAATCACCCGCTGCAGAGGCCACCAGTTTGTGATGTTTCCTCTCAGGATGCTTTCTATTGTTCCTCTGTAGACGTTCATAAGACCTTGGCACTGAAATTATGCCTTCTTAAGTTTCCTTAAGAAATAGATTATTACAAAATGAAAAACCAAAAAAAGCGGGTAAAGACACCCATACTCATCTCCTAGAAATAGCCCTACTACCTCCTATAGCGCAAAAACACACTAAACACAGCTCTATATGGTTATTTCGTTTTAAAACATTCATAATATGTTTTGCTTCTAGCGCTTCACTGCAGAAGCCTCTTTGCTCCCTCTGCAGAGACACCCAGACGATTTTCATCAGCCACTCATTTAGGAGTTAATTTATGCTTCCAGCAGTGACTGGGAATATTTCTGTGTGGGCTAAAGGGCACTTTTATTACAGAATGTCTTGAAATTAATTTTGCAGGAGATTAGTGTGGATCTCACTCTTTATAACGTTGGGTCTCGCCCTGTGGTGTGCAGAGGAGACAGAAGGACCAGTAGCAAGAGAGAAGGTGTGAGCTCCCTCTGCTGGTTATTAACACACAGAAAAACAATGGTCACAGCTTTTGGCTATACTGTGTGAAGAAGAAGGAAGAGAAGAGAGAAAACTCAGAAACAGAGGTAGGGGAGAAAACGAGAAGAGGAGTATCAGAACACACACAGAGAGCCAGTTTGACTCAGGCGATGCTGGCAAGGCCCAGACAGGATGGGATACAGAGACAGATAGAGATAAGTCACTCTAATTTGGTGTGTTATTATTCACTTGGGATGAGTGCTGGGATGAAAACAGCCATGCATCACAGCGGTACACTGTCAAATAGTCCCCAGCTCTCCCATACCACTGGCAAGCTGCTTTAGTACCCAGTGCCAGTGTTGTGTGTGAGAGGGGAGAGAATGAGAGATAAGAGAGCGAATGAGA
>NW_024041289.1:0-32218 GCF_014851395.1 Micropterus salmoides
TTGTACAAACCTCAAACAAGATTTTCCTGATAAAGGGCTTTTCCCCTTAAATACCAGGCTTTCTTCGAGTGTTAGTATCTGAGTGAGTCTGATTGAAAGTGTAGTGGAAGGCTGCTGTTTGGGCAAGGCCAATATTTTTGTTCTAAACCTTCTTTCAAACTTATTTCTTACTTAAGTGTTTCATGCATCAACATTAAAAAAAAAACAGAAAAGAAATCCTCAGCCCAAAGAGATGAAATGGACGTCAAAGTCTGGAGCTGTCTCGCTAACACCCTGAGCTGTTTAGATGTCAGAGAAATCCAGAAAGAGAGGAGAGAGCAGATTCCGTCCAGCTGTTTGTCTTTTCAAGCAATTTAGCACAAAAGAAGTGTTATTATGAGGCCTCAGCTGGTACATATGGTGTAGCTTTACTTTTCCAGGTTCATCTATCAGTGAGATACAAATACAGTGTAAGGGAACATATAGCAAGCACATCACAGAACTCTCAATCACTCTTTTTTCCCCCACAACTAATAGTTTGTAGTGGTCATATTGCATAGCAAATGACTAATCTTGGTGCTACAGGGTGAAAAGTTACCTCTAACTCTTATAAGTTTTTCTGATTTCTCTGACACATCCTTGCGGATGCAATGCACACTACATATTACCCAAAGAGGGCACCTTCATGGCTGGCATTGAAATAAGGTTTGCATAAGCAATCTGTTTCCTACTGGCTCCACATCTGGACACTTGGGATTCCATAACCCCGAGTTTGTAATTTCATAAATATAGAAGTGTGTCCTAGAAACAAGACTGTAACCTGGGTGGGGGTTACGGAGGATAGATTGGTAGGTAGGACGTCTCAATGGGCCGAGATGACTTTCACTTATTTTGTCTCCTCTCTGTCATGGTTGTCTGTGTAACAAATCTAAGCAATACAGCTGGATGATTGACAGTTGTGCTTGCCTTTCAGAGCATTTGCCGAAACTGCAGCCCAGACCTTATTCAGCAGCCAGGTAAGGTGACAGAAGAATAAAAACGCCGATTTAATTTTGCACTGCATGAACCTGTGCACAAATGTGCTCTTTTAGCATCATTCTTTAAGTACATGTGGTTGTCTTATTCTTGCCACATCATTGTGTAGGCTTCCTCATTTCTATTGATGTTTCCTAGCTGCACAATAAGTATACATTAAGAAAATGTACAAAGACATTAATAGTTCATTATGAATTGAAGAATTGAATACTTGGATGTGTTTCCGTATAAATTAAAACATCTGGCTCTCTTACGCAGCCATCTTATTCCAAACTTGATTATATTCCCAATAATGGCAAAGATAGAATATTTGTGTGTTTAGCAAATAATGATTTCATTTAGATTTTTCTTCTGTTCATTCACTTTGCAATTTTTTAATTGATAAATTTAATCTATTATTATTTTTCTACACCATACAAAAGTTGAGAAATCTTCATATAATTTATGATCTAAGTTAGTTCTTTTTAAGAGGCTGCATAGAATGTGTTATGCCCCAGAGAAGATGCATTATATTAACAGTGAAATGCCATTTTTAAGTGGTAGTGTACAGTACAGTACATATATTTTGGTCTTGTAACCCTCCAAACTAATTTGGCAATCTGTTGTTGTTTTATTAGGTAGTAGTAGTAAAAACCGGCGAGTTCACAAGATACAATATGTATTGATCTCGCACTATTGACAGTGGTTAATTATCTGTCATTTGATAGGGTATTATAACGTGTATATATAATTATTATGTATGTGTGTATATTTCTAAAGTTTGTAATGGATTCCCTTTGTCAGACCCTGAACATTGTAGTCCATGTTATGTGTGCTTTTGTTTGGATGGGTATTTATAGATGTAATTCCCTAATACACTCAACAGTGGGTGTAAAAACATGCACAAAGGAATGCACTGTAAATATTGTATCTATTGTTTTTAGGTAGTGGGGCTTATTTTAAATAGGCTCTAGTGTTCCTTCTTTTTGCCCCACTTAGCCAGTCATTGATTTGCTCTTCCTGTTAAGCTACTACCCATTAGGTTTGCTTTAAAGCGTATGTGGAACAGCAACATCTAACGCAATGTCAAAACTTCTCCGCTCCTCTCATTAGGTCCTCACTTAGCTGCTAATGTGTGTGTATGTTTGTGCAGAGAGACAGGGTACGGACAGGAGAGAGGGTGGCTGTAGTTTATCAGATGGTGCAGAGACATTAGAGGCCTGCATTATTGATGCTGTGGTCAATAGAGGTCTCCAGTGGCCCACAGGAACTGGAGAATGAAGGATGAGAGAGCGTGAGACTTCTTCAGCTGGCAGTGAAGACTGGAACAGAGAGGAGGGAGAAGCAGTTTTATTGAAGCAAGACAGACAAAGAAAGATATTTCTTCTCTCTCCTAGCAGTATTTTTTTAAGTTATTTTTCTAGAATGAAGTGCTCTTCATTGTGTGGACCTAAGGTGTACTTTTATAGTTGCTAGGGGTGTGGAATAATGGATAAAATAGTTTATTTCAAGTAATAGCTAAGCAGATGAAGTCATTAGCTTAAAGTAATGGCTAAGAAGTTGTAGTTAGCTAAAAGTAATGGATAACCAGTGGAAATAGTTAGCTAAAAGTATTGGATGAGCAGTTGAAATAGTTAGCTAAAAGTAATGGATGAGCAGTTGAAATAGTTAGCTAAAAGTAATGGATGAGCAGTTGAAATACTTAGCTAAAGTAATGGATGAGCAGTGGAAATAGGTAGCTAAAAGTAATGGATGAGCAGTGGAAATAGGTAGCTAAAAGTAATGGATGAGCAGTTGAAATACTTAGCTAAAGTAATGGATGAGCAGTGGAAATAGGTAGCTAAAAGTAATGGATGAGCAGTGGAAATAGTTAGCTAAAAGTAATGGATGAGCAGTTGAAATACTTAGCTAAAGTAATGGATGAGCAGTGGAAATAGGTAGCTAAAAGTAATGGATGAGCAGTGGAAATAGGTAGCTAAAAGTAATGGATGAGCAGTGGAAATACTTAGCTAAAGTAATGGATGAGCAGTTGAAATTGTTAGCTAAAAGTAGGCAGTTGTAGTAGCCTAATTAGCTGAAAGTAACGTTAATGGTTAAGTTGTTGTAGTAATGTTAGTTAGCTAGAAGTAATGGTAAGGCAGTCATAGTAGTTAGTTAAAAGTAACGGATAAACTGTTTAAAATAGTTAAAGTAAAATAATAATAAATTGCATTCAGTTTAAAATCCATTCAGAAGAACACATAACATGACGGGTGGTGTTGATGAGAGGGTACTTGAGCTCATCTGACAGGGGTATGTCAGACAAAAAAGGTTGTGAGCCACTGACGTAGATTATAATTTAGCACATTTTAATGTCATGTACATATTTGTAATTGGCATCCCATCAAAAGCTGTTGTTTAACTACATTTCTCTAAAGGCAGTTTGTGTGAATCATTTGTAGGAGCATTGCTGTATGTCCTTGAGAATTTATCCTCCCTCGTAATGCTTGTGCCTTTCTTTACCCTTCTGTTCTCCCTCTGCTTCTGTATTTCACTTCATCTCCCTGCTTGTGTCTGTCTGTATGCCTTGCACACATTCTTGTTTCCCTCTATCTCTGTTCTTCCTCCATCTCAAACTCTCTGTGGTCCCATCTCTATAGCTCCTGTCTTAGGCACCCAGGAAAGCTGCATTTTGTCTTTAACATAGTAGAGTTCCCAGCGTGCTCTGGGCGGCCTGCAGGGAGGCGAGGCTTGTGTACCAGTTGGCTGTTTGACCTCATCAATCCTGTCCTGGTTTTCCCTGGGAAGGCTGAATCCTCCGGCAGCCTGGCTCTGCCAAAGGTAATGAGTAAACTGGAAAATGGAGAGCTAGATTGTGTAAATTTGTGAACTTGGCTGATATATTTCTTGGTCTTGGCTGATAAGTGCTCATATTTGCGCGTACAAGTGCTGTAATAGTTTCAATCTCCCACTCATAGGGAGAAAAGTATACTCATGTATACACCTCCTGGCTAGGTTGAAATCCTGCTATGCCTTACTTTGCCCTCCCTTCTTTGTCTTTGTCTTAGTTTTGTATCAGTAAAAATGTTAGGAGAGCTGGGCTGCTCATTCTCCTTCAGATATTACAGAAGAGCTTCTTGAGTAAAATAGAAGGCAAGTGTGGATCAGAATATCAGATAATTGTGCAGTGTCTTCATGAAACTGCAGAACTCGAGGCTTTAGGGATTGAACCTGTTTCTACTACATGTTTTAAACTGCTCTAGGAACTCAATTTTAATGTGTGAGACACCAAAAAAAGAACAAGCTCTGGGCCAGTTGTGTGCGGTTAATTAAAGAATTAATTCAAATTAAAGCATGTGAATCCTCTCTACAACAGACTCTATGGATTCCAGTTGGAACTCATGAGTTTTCCTATTAGTATGGCTTAGAATATTAAGTAGATCAATTAATAGATTGGTAGGCCCACAGTGGTTTCTCAGCATTGTTGTAATTACTCTCATTATTTTAAATGCTTGCTAATGACCTCTGACCCTAGATCCATGTGAGTTTGAGACCCAGCTGCTCATTTCGGCCTCCCTCTGACCTGTCGGTGCCGTTCATAATGGTTGGACCAGGCACAGGAGTTGCCCCCTTTATTGGATTTCTCCAGCAAAGGTATGGCAAATTTAATATTTCATTACAATAATATCTTGCAACATAAGAAAAGACATTTTCATCAAGTTGGAGAGACATGGTGGATATTGAGATCCCCCATTTTGCAAATGCCTCCTTCACGAGGAAACAAATGCATGTGGTAATGTACTTGATCCTGCCAATGTTGTACATGTTACAAGATATGCTGCTGAAGTAGGTCAGCTAAATGTTCATATCAAGCATCAGAAACACGCAGGTTACATGCTAATTGGTGCACTGTGTGACGTAGATAAAATTCTGCACCCAGTAATGAATATTCACATTGTTCAAGTGATGTTAAGTGCACACCATCTATCCATATTTTCAAGGAATCTGCGGAAACAATTAAATGAGACCCCGCTCAAAGTCGATGAGAGTCGACGTTATGTACATCTCATAAGGCATAATAAATCTAGCAGCGTGGGCCGTGATCACGTCAGGGATTATTTCAGATGCTTCACTCGTCTCAACAGGAATAAATTGCGCCCTCTCTGATGCAGAAGTTTATGACTCGGCTTGTAATGAAGAGCCAGGAGTCAATGCAGCACATGGAGCGTTATTGATTTAAAAGTAAAAATTCCAGTAGTAGGTGGACACGTTGTTGGAGTAAATAATTGCTTGTAATTGCAGAAGAGGTGTTGTGAGGATACTGACTGTTAGCTGAGTAGGTACGTTCTCACCCGCTTGTTAAACCACTGCTGAAAGAGTTAAATGCTTGAAGAGTGCTATCATTTGGTAGAAAAACGTGACATTTTGTTAAATTTTCTGAGTTTCTGAAATGATGGCTTAATCAAGATTGCAAGACGATGACCTGTCAGAAGGATTTAATGTGAGTGAGGCTTCTCTATCCAGTGTCATGCCTGTGTGTTGAACCAGGCCCCACATCCACCATGACTAGTTAGAAAGTCAGACTGACATGTCTAACTCTTTGGTGGCTTTGTATAAATGAGGTTGTGCCCCAGTCAACTCCAATTGTCTCTAAATCCCTCGGACGTCTGATGTTTTTTTGCGCGTGGCATCAGCGGGTGATTGCTCACAGAGGTGACACGGCACCGACTGATGTGACGATGGATTGTCTGCAGCAGGTTTCGTGGGAGGATGAGTGGTCATCTGGGGTGAGAGGTTCTCGCGCATTTTGGGAGGCAGGAGTACTGAAGATGCCGCACGTTTTTCGGATTGACCTCGTTAAACCACTCGCAGACAGACTCCTCTTCTTAATGATCAAGGTTAGGCCAGAGGGACAGTACTCTGGTGGAAGGCAGTGATATGAACATATCAGTCTAACTTTGATCCTTACAGTGGTACCCAAACACAGCTCTTGAAAATCTAAGATATCAAAATGCACTTTTTAAGTGTTTTATTAATGGTCTGCTCTTGTAGACCTACTTGTCAGTGCAAGCAGAACACTCAGAGATTAAATGATTTTAGGAAGGCTTTGTTTCATAATACAACAACCACTAGCTCTCATCAAATGCATCCTTGAGAGTCCAATGTTATTTTTTTTTTGAATAAATTTCAAATCTTTTTTTGTTTTTCTTTCACAAGACTCTATAAGTATATATATATATATAGTATAAAGTCACAACAACCAATTCATCAGCTCGACTGTCTCCTCAGTCCCTTCTCCCTCTCTGTGTCTCTCATGCTCTCTCCTGCCAGCTGTGTATTGTGCTGGAGGATTGTAAAAACCTGTCGTGGTGTGCGGCATTATACAGACTCTAGCTTGAGATTCCAAACAAAGCCTTGCTGGCTGACGCTGCACTCTGATAGGAGATAACAATCACCAGTTTGTCACCGGGACACCGGATCTGCCTCAAGGCCCGAGAAAGGTCCTGTTAGCAACAAAACAACATGGGCACACTTCGATCTTTCTACCTCTCCCCGCCTCCCAGCCTCACTGTTAATCGATGGCTGTTTTCAAAAGTACTTTGTATGAGTTTGTAGCGCTGGTAACAAGTGGAAGAAGCGTCTCTAAAGGTCAGATGCTCACTTGGCAGTACCAGGAGATTTTAATAACGCTCCCCAGAAGTCTGGTATTGATTGCTGTGGTTGGCGTGGAAGGATTTTATGGAGAATGTGATTTTCAGTGTCTTTCTCTTTAGCTGGCAGCAGTGACAGTTAAACAAATGTATTTTAACTGAGTGGTTAGCCTTAATCTCCTTAACAGCTTGAACAAGCTTTTCTTTTAGAAAAAAATAACAGTTTTCTCAGTTTAATATTTAGGTTTGCCGGTAGGCCCACTTGGCACATTCTGTATGACAACTTTTATTAAGTTTGTGTTTTTGTGTGAACAAATATTGAGCTTCCATTTATCAGTCTAACCAGACAGCTGATCACAATTAGGCTGCAGCATCTTGCCACTCAGCATTGTCCTATATTATGAAAACATTTTGAATTGTTGAATGTATATGGGTGTAATTCTGCAACGTAATTTCAGTGATTAAGCATCAAGCTGTTGTTGTATTTAGGCTTTGTTTTTTGTTCTTGTATTTTTATGCCTAAAAAGCCGATCAGCATCTCTCGCACGGCGCTGCAAAGAAAACCGATGAAAGATATAAGATAATTGGGATGTTTACCAAGTCCTCACCTCAGCTTTCCATGCAGTTTCCCCTCCTGCTGATTATCTGAATGGCAATGCAAGGCAACCGCTTCTGATTTCGACCCCAGAATGGAGTGCTCTGTAGATGCTGTCTTTCCCCTGGGATTGTATTGCAGGCTGTTATAGTGTGGGGATGTGATGTGATGTGATTTGTATTCAGAGAAAGGCGCCGGTGTGGTCTACTCAGAATGGAATCCAGGTTTTTCATATTGGTATTGATCCCTTTAGGGCAGGCGGCAAGAGGAGAGAGAGAGACGAGCCCACTAAAATGAGTTTACTCGAGGCTGTTTGCAGATCAGAAGAATCTCGTCCAGGATGCTAATGGATGGGATCTGAGTGTTCGGATCAAGTCAGCCAGACAGCTCTGTTACTGTGCCCCATTCACAGACATCAAGTTCAAACAAACTTATTCTCCAAAGCATTTTTATTAATCAGTCAACTTAATGGAGAATTAGGGTGAAGCTTTGTTTCAGTATTCAAAATCAGGCTATTGCATTGATTTAGTTTTTTCACTAAGGCTAATTAGTGTAAAGCTGCAACTAACAAATTGATTGATCTCTTCGTTATTTAAAAAAATAAATATTTTAATCCCTTGGTCTATAAAATGTCAGTAAACAAGAAAGGTTTTTTTTTTAGAGCCCAATGTGGCGTCTTCACATTGCTTGTTTTGTCCAATCCAGAAGATATTGAATTTATAATGCCATTTTAAAAAAAAAAAAAAAATTACACATTTGAAAATCTGAAACCTGCAAATTATATTTTTGCTCGATAAACTACTTAAACAAGCTGCTCTCAAAAGTTTTTGTCACATCTCCCTTTTACTCATTTTACAAAATTGTGATGGGAAATCTTGAAACCTCCAGACACTCGCCAACGCTAAGAATACAGTTTTCAGTAGAGATACACCAATCGATCGGCTGTTGACTGGAATTGGCCATTTTCAGCTTAATCGGCCGTGACTTTTGACCGATGCTGACACATCAGCACAGACAGTGACGAATGTCTCAGCCACAGACACAAAGACGTGTGGTCAGCCTGGAAGGTCTTCATCGTGAGCGAAGAAGACACAACACTTGCCAGCCATGTTTTCCACACCGACTTTACTTTTACCCAGGTATATTAATGGTCGCCACAGTAAGCTATATTTGGCGACCCATTTTAGCACTTTGCAGAGAGAGGGGGACTTTATCTGGGATTACATACATGCAACAGTGAGCACACCTTTTGGTGCCGATGTCATTTGGTGCCATGTTTGTTTTTATAGGGGACGTCATTAACAACAAGCTTCCTCAACACGCTGCTCACCTGCTGCTGTGAAAACAGATTGCGGGGATAAAAACCCAAACATGACTTATTTGGGCACCTTTTATGAAACATACTGCTGATGTAGAAAGTCAAGAGAGCAGAGATATACAGGGAGAGAGAAACAGAGAGAGACATATGTAGGTGTGTGTATCTGAAAGGAAAAGCAAGGTCAACAGATTAAAGTAGTTTGTGAGTAAATACTAAAATAAGGAAATAATTAAGTAGAATTAAAGTATTGAGTTAAGGAATAACCTACTATAAATAGGGTAATGTCTTCTCTCAAATAATTTAAAGAAAATATACCCCCACCACAAAGACACTCTCATTCTGTGGGAAACATTGCTGTGTTATCTGCAATTCATTTGGATTTATTTGTACAAAAAAGCTCTGTTCAGTAGCTTAACCTGGAGCCCCTTTTAATTTTGAGCTGAGTGAGAAGGTCCAGGAACCTGGTGCAGTTTTGCAGAAAATCTGAAAGTTATTTAATAGTCAGTGTGTCCACCAAAGCGTTTTTTGCCAGCTTGTCACCACAAAGTATGTAGGGTTACTTGCTCTGGCACTTGCTCTGCATGAAGAGAAGGCTGAAACATGAGAGCAGAAACTGTCCTGTCCGTACGTGGGTTCATGAGATTTTGCGGGCGGGGAAACACCTCGGCGAGTAGGCACTTCGCTTCGTTCAAGATCGGATGTGCTCTGTACGGTGCTTGTCCCGCCCCTCCTGCACTGTGATTGGATGGCTGGGTAAAAAGTGACAGTGACGAGCGCAGCGTTTTTCCCAAAGTTGAACATTTCTCAACTGTCGGCGACCGGGAAGAAACGCCCAGCGCACAGCGCGGAAAAGACGCTCAGCGCCTCGTCACGCTCCTGGCGTTTTTACCAGCTAGTAAAAACGCGGCGCTCCCATTGGAATGAATTGAAAAAAGACACTGGTGTCAGAAAAAAAAACTTTGGTGGACACGGGCCCTTACAGGAAAGTTACAAAAATGTTTGTGCTGTCAATGATAGTTCTTAGAAAGAAAATCCGTATCTGCGAAGAAAATTGCCAATGGTGTAGTTTTAAGTGAAGTAGGAGCAGTTTTGTATCCAGCCTTTAAAAAACCTTTAAAATAAAAAAATCTTTGCAGATTCATATATTCTGGAAGATGGCGTGTATGTCATTTTAAGAATTTATCACCAGGTAATTAAGGATTTTTTTGTAAAAACGTTCTGAGACATAAATTATTACTCAAAGTAATAACAGTAATAATACAATATTATACTATTGCTTATGTACAACTCCAGCAAGCCTGAGTTGGCTGCCCTTTTTTTTAATTTTGTGACTTTTGGAAAACACAAAGCCTGATTCAGTTGGTTGGTGAAAATCAAAGGGTGGAGCTTAGGGGAAGCAGCACCTTATCCTCTGAGTGCAGCAGCACAGCACAAAGGCCCCAGTCTCAATGCCTCTCTGTGACATTCCTGAGCCCCTCGTCGTGGTTGGTCACCCCACCAATCAGACTGGGGTAACGGATAACCCGGCCTCTTTAGAGAGACTGCTGACTGATGGCATCATGAAAGGTTGGGGGTCAACTGTTGTTATCTAGGAGAGAGCTGTCACCTTAGCAGCAGGTGTGCGGCACAGATACTGGCATCCTCAGAGCCGCTTTGTGCTGCTGCGTTGCCATTGCCTGCAAAGGATTCTGGGAGCTTTGCCAAACTCCCAAACCACAAGAGGAATCACTTTTGCGGGAGCAGTTAATTTTTTATTTTTTTACTCAAGCGCAGTTGAACACACACAAAAGCCCTAGTTTCATTTTCAGTAACTGTTTATAGTGATGGCATCTATCCTTCTGTTTGGGTGAAATTTAATAATATATGTAATGTCCTCGCTGCTCGTTTCCGTGCATTAGGCCATTGCATCTCTCAGTGTACTGTCATTGCAGACAGTGCTTAATGGTGTCACTACTCTTCTTTAACCTCTGGTGCGAGGAAGGACTCCCTCTCCTCCATCTGGTCTCGTCGTGTGTTAGTATTGATTGACCGCTAACATCCTTTGCTTGACTTTCAGAGAGAATGAGAGGCGGAGAACCCTGAGGCCACATTTGGCGAGACCTGGCTGTTCTTCGGTTGTTGCCACAGAGACAGAGACTACCTGTTCAGGTAAGCTGTGCTTGTTATTTCAGATCTGTGGTTATTGACAGACCCCATACACATGTTCAATACATACTAGGGACGACTGTGACTCAGGAGGTAGGGCGGGTTGTCGATCCCCCTCCATGTCAAAGTGTCCTTGGACAAGATACAGAACCCCAAGTGTCTGGTGTGTGTGTGTGTGTGTGTGTGTGTGTGTGTTAATTTCTGTCTCTGATAAGCAGTTGGCACCTTAGCCTCTGCCATCGGTGTATAAATATGAGTGTGAATAGGTGTGTTGTGTAAAAGCACTTTGAGTGGTATGAAGACTAGAAAGGTGCATTTACCATTACTTTCTTTTCTTTAGCTCCAGCACTCAGCTCAAGGATGTAAAGTAAAATGTATGTGTTGCTGCCCTTCAAGCTATATTAACCAAGGACACGTGTTTTTCACATATGAGTGAAAAGGGGCAAGAGCACCAGCATATTGTGGTTTCGGCATGTAGTTGTGACTCAAGCAAGACGCTGCATACAGGTTATGTGAGTTTCACCCTTTTAGCTAAAGAGCAAATATGTTGAATATTGAAGCTTTGCTAAGAAATATTTTAAATATAAATGTTATCATTTTACTTTAAAGTTCTCTTCAGCACTGTGGAGCATTTTAGTATCTTTCAGCTCTTTGTTTTGGTTTTTACTGCTGGCAACTTTACTGCTGGGTTCACTCACTCATCGCTATCATCCGCCTCGTTTCTAGGCATAGAAGGCAGCTGTGAACATAGTGTAGCATTTAGCAGCTAAAGCGCAAAATAAATTTCCTCATGGGTCGGTGGAGACCAGAAATTTGACTCAAATGAATGCCAGTGCAGTGTTTCCCCTAGGATGGAGTTATAGCAGCGGAGGTGAAGCAGATTTTTTGTCTGAATATAAAACCCCAACACAACATGTCTCAGCAGTATTGCTTTGTGTCCATGAGCATGCGATGTACATCAGAATAGTTTAAAACTAGTGTTTTACCAGGTTAATGTGAGTTTTAGCTGAATGTTTTGGTGTTGGTGGTCATGGTCAGGGTGGTGGGGGGTTTGGGCCATTATTTTCCCCATATGTCTGAACAAAGAGTTGGAAAAGCAGGACAGATAATAAATAACCGACAGCAAAAGATCAGTCTACTGGGGAGGAACTACAAACTTTAGATTTGGGGAAAGTTATTTGGTTGGTTATGCTCTCCACAGTGATTTAACATTTATTGCACAGCATGTTTTGGACATCACCCCCTAAAACCCTGTTAATATGACCTCAGAATTGTTACGATTGTTCATGTTTGCCTTTTGCGTGCAACATGAGAAACCTTGTCCCTTCTGAGGTGCATTTTATTTGCACATTAAAATCCAAAAAGAAACATCTCCTCATTAGCTTAAAAGGACGAGTTTGCATCACTAATTTGCTTTACTAAACTCACCACCGTCCTTTCTTTTCCTAACAACCACTTTTTCAGACTCATCTGAAAAATAATTCAACCAGTCTGTACAGGACAGAGCTGCAGGCTACACCAGTTTACTCTCAGATTGTAACTGATGTTCTCAACATTGGACAAGAAGGCAGTAATAAAATAAAACTACCAGTTACTTTCTATTGAGCTAATGTTAAGTTACATAGCAGCCAAAAGACACAGCCTGCTGTTGAAACTTTCCTGCTCAGCTCTGTGTGAAGGGGAGGGGGGATGTTAGCTAACTTAGCGCTAACAGGCTTAATTTTTTCCAGCAGGTGGGGAAACAACAGACTTTTTTTGGTCTTGAGAGGCCGACACACTGTAACCGACATATAGGGGAAACACTGCAGAGTTACTTCATGAGGCTGGATGAGTAAGACGAGCTACTGTTGGCTAACAAGTTTGCCATGTAAACTAAAAGGTGATAAAATGTTGTGTTCATAACTTGTTTCCACTGCTGTGAAAAAAAACCTGTGAATGCAGCATTTGAAAGCTAAACCTAAATAGATTTGATAAGGGAATTGAAAAGATTCAGATTTGACAAGCAGATTCAGTTCTAGGTGCAGATTAGATAAAATGCGACTGAACCATAACCCTACTGTTTATATTACCTTAAGAGTTTATGGTTTATTGCTCAGCACCAAGGGCATCGGATTAATTTCAAGCTGTGTGTGTGTGTGTGTGTGTGTGTGTGTGTGTGTGTGGTGATAGATAGACCGGAGACTTCAAATGAACAAGTACCAATTCAGGAAAAAACTTTCATATGAACAAGCCAGCTGAGCTACCTTTGTAATATGAAGGTCCACAAAAAGCAACGTGAAAAAACTGTTTACCTCAACCAACCTGCTACTCTGGTAATTGGCTTCAAATGTGGCTTACCGTTCACACAATTTCTCTAGGCTGTTCCTCAATATTAAAACTCAACATTGCACCAGTGTGAGTACAGTAGACGTTATGTGGGGTGTGTCCTAACGCCAAGTTTAAAACCGTAACCAGCAACATAAAATGGCAAAACGTACAGGTTCCAAGTTTGAAGTCTGTATCGATCGATCCTTGAGCTTCAGTTTTGAAGCAAATCCTGGTCATTACTTGCCCTCATTGAGAAAGCAAAATGTGCCAAGAACAGAGGAAATGGATTGAAAGTGGTGAAAGTGGGGGTGCAAATGGCCCTTGGACCCACTACTTCCGGTGTCCATGCTCAACACTGACATGAGGTTGTATTGTAGACAGGAATTGAAGGGGGGGCAGTGTTCTATGAATGTTAGACTACTTTTTTATAGATTGACCTCTTGGTTTGTTAAAGCATTCTAACCTCACATCAACCTGTGAGTGAATCATTGCTCTGATCAGTTTGTTTTGGCTTTACTCTCTTCTGACTACACACTAATTGATCGGCTCTTGCTGAGTATCAGCAGCATGTGTGCACTCGATGCTGGTGCACTGATCGAGTTCTTTCACAGGATTAAATAGTGTGAATGGATTAGCATCCTTAATGACACAAGAATAGATCACAGAGGATGTTGTTTGTTCCCCTTTTTCTCCCTATATCCCTTAGTTAAATACCAGCTCACAGCCAGGTAGTGGGCAGTGTTTGTTCACAGTGTGGGCTTCTCTGATGAACACCCTCACAGTGTTGACCAAAGTGATTACTCTGTGTTTTATGAGCCACCCATGAAGCGTTGTACTTAATTTAAATAGGTTAGCAGAATGAGAACAACATACTTGCAGTTGCATTACCTGCCTGCATTCATCTCAGTTGGATTTCTCTCAATTTGATGTCTACCGTTGCCTTGAAACGCAGGAACCTGCTTAGTATAGTTTGAAATGGGTTTTTTTTATGTCTCATATTTTTTAAGAAAAGCTTACCCAAAGTCGGGCAAGTAGGGGTTGAAATATTACAAAATGTCGAGACAGGATGTGCCCAGCTCTCCGATGGTGTTCAGAATTTTCCACCAGCAAAATAAAACAAACAAGGCTTGCGATGCACCTCAATCAGCCGCGGCACTTAACATCCCTGTGAGAGGTTGATGCCAATCTGCCTGCCTGTCACATCAAGCCTGTCCTCCCCTCTGCTGCACTTATCCTTTCCCCTCCCTCTGATTCCTCTGCCTCCTTTATGGCAAGTGATTTCATGCTGTAGAGGAAACATAACGGGAAGGCCTGCTGGGTTCATTTTAGGGTCCAGGATATTGCCACAGGCTGTTATGTGTATAAACACACAGAGGAGTCTGGCAGAATTTGGCTCTCAGAAACCCTCGGCTCAGCGCCAGTGAGATGTTTTCCCGTTGTCCGTCCCATTTTCATGAATGCGATATCTCAGGAACACCTAGAAGGAATTTCTTTAAATGTGGCACAAACGTCCACTTGGACACAAGGATGAACTGATTAGAATTTGGTGGGCAAAGGGCAAAGGTCACTGTGACCTTCAAGGATTGATGACCATGATGACGACACAGTTGCCCTTCAGTGTTCTGTTTTATTTGTTCTTAGGAAATGTTCTGGGGGTCATATGTCTTCTGAGGCGGTTGAAGCCATTGATTAATATCTTAAGAGAGTGTTTGATGTGAAAGGATAAACTGTCAGTATGAAAAGCCTGTTAATTACTTAGCTTTGACAGGCCAGCACTTTCTACATTTATTGTCATTCAGTTTGGTTCAGATCACTGTGACCTCAAAAGAACCTTGACAAGCATGTTTTTGGCCGTAACTCAAGAATTGATGTGGTAATTATGACAAAATTTCACACAGATCTTTAATTGGATGCAACGATGAAGTGACGGCATTTTTTACCTAAAATGTCAAAGGTCTACTTCACTGTGACGTCATAATGTCCGGGAAAAACATTGGCCATTATTCATCACCGTAACTCAGCAACAGAAGGGGAAAATGTGACAGATTTGCCAGTTAGTTGGACACTGAATAGAGAGGCACTTTGGACTCAAAGGTCATTGTGACCTTAAAATTTTAAGAATTAATTGGACGATTCCAGATTTCACACACATGTTGACTGAGTTAACAATAACTAGCACCGCATTTTGTGTAACTATACTTTATAAGAATCCATCTTTACATCGTAATCAAGTACATGTGTACCTGTTTAGCCAACACATCTATGAAAATCCTTCGTTAATCACTTCAACAATATATATTTACTGGAACCATACCTACATATCATCAATATAGTGATTCAGCCAAAAAATACACTTTATACCTTTTTATTCAACTCTTTCCAAGTATTCACTACATATGAGTCTGGACAGATGTGGAAGTAAACTGCAACTTGACTGGTTAGTCTATGATGATTCATATTCGGACGTCAAAAACAAACTAGACTCCGCCATGCTTCTCCTTGTTATTCATGTTGTTGCTCTCATGTTCAAACAGACTTTGTAATCACATGTCTCGGTCATAACAACAAGATTTCTTTTAGCGACTCTTTCTCTAATCAAAGGTAAATATTGCAGGAGAGGCAACAGCTCTGGATGTTTCACATAGAACAAAGACAACATAATGCATCTCTTCCTTTAGCATTCACACCGCATTGTCTGTGTGTTATTGGAAAATGTCTTATTTTAGTCGAGGGGTTACTGCAAAACAGACCCCTGAAGCGAAGACCTTCACCCATGAACTCAGAGCCGTGACTTGTTATCAGTGTGTGTGTTGCGCTGTGGTGTCGGTGTGTGTTTCTGCTCATTCCGGCTGCTTAACTTTAGAGAAGACGCCGCTCTGAGCCACAGTAAACCCTTACTCCCTCCCCACCTTCCTCTTTCCTTCCCTTCCAATAGCACCCCAGGCCCTGTGAAAAACACTGAAGCAGAAGGAGTAGTTGCCAACCGAACCACAGATAGGGAGCAAGGTTACACCCAACTGCAAGGCTGGGAGGATTGATTGTAAGAAGATGCTTATAACAGTGACTCAGCCTTGCTTATGAAATCCATATTTTCTTTGCACTTTTCTCGTTAAACAAAATAAATTGTTTGTCTGGCTCAGTTTTGCTCAGACCTTTTGGCCATCAGTGTTCTGTTTTACCTAACCTGATGTTGTTTTTTTGTTGTTGTTCTTAGGAAATGTTCTGGGGGTCATGTGTCTTCTGAGGCGGTTGAAGCTATTGCTAAATATCTTAAGAGAGCACTGGATGTGAAAGGATAAACAGTATGAAAAACCTGGTTAATTACTTGGCATTAACAGGCCAGCAGTTTCTACATTTTCTTCATTCAGTTACAATAAAAATATGCATGTTCTTTCTCTCTCCATAAAATTGTGGACAGGTGGTCAAGGTTGGTCAACATTCACTGCCACATGATCTTTTCTCCACATCAGAAACTGAATCTTTGGCTCCTGAGCTTTACAAAGAGTTATGACAATTTTGGTTTTGTAAATGCGGAACAACCTGCCCAAGATTACAGGAATAACCTTGAAGGAAATTGGATTTAAAACATCCTGACATGTTTGGATGTGTCTTCTTCCAGAGAGGAGCTGGAGAGCTTTGTGTCCAACGGTACCCTGAGCCACCTCAAGGTGTGTTTCTCCAGAGACGAGGAGGAGGAGGAAGAGGTGACCAAGACCTCAGCAGCACGACCCAGATACGTCCAACACAACCTGCTTCTCAACAGCCAGCACATAACTGACATCCTGCTCAAACAGAACGGCTATCTCTATGTGTGCGGGTAAGAAATCTCATCCCTCTTATAATTTGAACCATAATTCATCCTGACTGATATATTCTATTTTTTAATCTGCTTTACATTTATCCCAGTGTGCACTTGGTATGGTTGAGTCATGTTCTGGCACTAATGTGTGAAAGGACTGCGAAACATCTCACTCGCAGCTCTTTTCTGCACTCTAGCTCTCTCTGTCAGGGAGTCTGTACGGCTTACAGAACCATTACGATCTGTTACATTACTAGTCACAATAATGTACATATTATTAATAATATTGGCAATAAACCTATTTGACATGAGAGTATAATCTCTGTTTAAGCTAATATTGTTCTGACTATCAAACAAATAACTGATAAGTATTTTACAGGGATTCTCTCTGAGGGTAAATTGTTGCTTATAAGAAAGAGAAAAACCTACATATCTTGCTAAAGAACTGCTTGAAGACATGCCGAGCTGCATCCAGTGCCAGGTGCAATGACTATGTGACTTGCTTAAAGGCGAGTTATCACATATTTTGAATTTGGGCGTAATGACAAGGAACTTTCTGCGCCCAATATCTCTTCTCTTACTCCTTTGTTACTGCTGACCTCACACTGTTGCAACATCCTGTACAGTTGGTAGCATTTATGGTGTGTATGTACCCCCTTTTCCCCTCCTTTCACATTTTTTCTGTCAGTACAAAGACGACGAGACCAAGCAAAAACATATAAGTCAACATTTGCATTGCTCAGTATCACCTTTCTCTCTCTATCATCACTGCCAGGCCTCTTACCTCACCTTTGAGTAAATGATCTTTAAAACATCAGAACTGTTTGAATTCCTCACACTCTAAGAAGATCACTTTAGAGCCACGGGATGTTGAATCTGCCCCAAAATGCTTCAACAGCAAAATGGAGATTTCAGCAATTTCCTTCCAGGACACTGCTGGACTGTGGCAGCACCTCTTGGTTTTACAAAATATGGCCTTGCCACTGTGCTTAAACATACACACAGGGCTGTCTCAAAAACATGCCTGTTGATTGCATTGCCCTTTTTTCATGCTCTTTTCCTCACCAGAGAAGCTAAGAACATGGCTAAAGACGTGAACGACACCCTGGTGGAGATGATCAAAACAGAGCTTCAGGTAGACCAACTGGATGCCATGAAGAGACTGGCGGGGCTGAGAGAGGAGAAACGCTACTTACAGGACATCTGGGGCTGACGGCGGATGGCGAGATAAGGGCATTTTGCTGCATTCACTGGACTTTTTATTTTTTCCTATTTTTTTCCCCAGCTTAACCTTACAAACAAGAAAGAAAGAAAAATTCAGCCTGCTCAGCTATAACCTCTAGAACCTTAAAACTGTGGGATGCTGAAGCCTAGATTTGCTTTACACCACCCAATGCTGCCTAGATAGAATGTACCATACAGACCCAGGGATATCGGTTCACTACATCATCTTGGGCTTTGCTGTTTGAACAAAAACGACCTTGGTCAGGTCAATAGTGCCGGAGATTGGTCCTGGTGTGTGAAAATGCTTTTAGAGCAGACAAGCCTCCTCCATTCGTCCTGTGTGGTGGAAAAGTCATTTACTTCTGATGGAGTGATTTTGATGGGACTCAGAGTGGAAGATCACTCCAACCCAGATGGAAACAACACAGCAATCTGTAGTTCTTCAACAGCACACACAGTAAATTGTTTATTGTCATTCAGGAGGAAATAAACAATTTTTGAGTTATTTTTGTGTTTGGAACATTCCAAACTACCTGAATGCACCACAGTTTCTACCTCTGAAGTCATGACCCACGTATCATGTAGTATTGTCACATTTGCATCCAAAACACTGGTACGTTTTATCCTATTTTGCTTATAACGAAGACAGATTCTAATCTATGTGATCCTAAAAATTTTTTATTTGAAGTCCTTGGAGATGAGGAAAGCTTTCAGTGATTTATCATTAGACTGTGTTAAATGAGTACAGAGGGTGTGAATCTCCTTATAATGCACAGCTGAAAAAGTATCTAACCAACTTTGTTTTGTCTGCCCCAGCTGCCAGAGACTGTGACTTTTCAAATTCCTCCAAGCCCGACTAAAATCTCCCAAATTGTGGTTAGAACAAACACAACTGTGCCTTGTGTGATCAGGAATTAAAAGACATTTCAGCTGTAAACTCCTGTGGTCTACTGCTTTTCTTTTAGTGTGCACACAAGTGTGTTTGTAGATGACCTTGCACACACATGCATTTGAAGCGCGTGAGTGAGAATGAGGGGTAAGTTTTCTTGACATATTCAAGAGGCAATGGATTTCATTTGGGAACTAATCAACTCTGACTGACGGGGAGTGATTGTTTTATTTAAATTTAAAGATAATTTGATTGTTAAAGGTGACCTTGGTGAGGAGATGAAGGCGTATTCTGCTAATTGAAGACTTTTTGCGATGGGCTTCCAGAGCCCCAGAGAGAGCTTCTCAGAATTAAATCTTCTAACGGCAGCCTTTTTTATTTGTCCTCTTGTAGGGAGGGGAGAGAAAAACATGTTTACAATCTCTGCCGCCTGTGCCGTAGATGACACCCTCATTCGCTACATTTTTGAGCCGAGTAAACAAAACATTCACTGTCGCCGAAAACAATCCCTGATGGTGAATAATTGGTTTAATACAGTGTAGTGGAAGGTAAAGCCGTCCTCGTGTTTGTCCAGGCGGAGCCGGGTGCATCTCCTCGCCCTCATCACTCAGTGTCCTGCTGCTTCGCCGAGTCAACAGGAGCAGAGGAGGACAAAATCAAAATAATGATGCTGTGTGTGCCTAACAGCACCACCGATCATCTCACACACGATGGTAAATTTAATGCAAGACTCCACTTTGGTGATGGAGAAATGACAACAACTTGCATGTATGCTCTAACAAGAAGAAATGTTTCAGCAGAGTGGAGTGAGCATTATCAGTTAACAATTTTAGAACCGTGACATATACTTTGAGCTGTACTTCCCTTATTTACCTACCCTATTAACATGCCCTCATCTCCATTGGAAAAATGACTTCAGCCATAAGATGGAGAGCCTGCCGGATGCTTAGGTCACCCTGTCCAGCGACGACCTAGGACTGATCTGATGTTTTAAATTATGTCTTCATAATTAAAAAGGTTCACAGTGGCGGTTTTGTTCCGCAGCAAAGCGAAAGAAAGGGCCGAGGAGATTGTCAGGAATAAATCAGAGCGCTGCAGGTCAGTGCGACCGCAGAATAGTAGCACCTCCGTGATAGATACCCCTTGTTAAGAATGGCTTAAATGAAGCAGAAAGATGTGTGCTGAAGATAATGACTGTTATTATGGACGTGTTGAGTGAGCCAAGTGGGGAGATGCGCTTTATGTCAACGAGCGCAGAGATTTTTTAGGAAGACCTGCTTAACATTCGGCTTCTTGGTGCAGAAAGTACAAGCAGGGATGATGAAACGCTCCCTCCCTCAGCTCTGCGAGGAACTGCGCCTTAATTAGGCGAGTGACAATATCTCCGATTCAGTTGGCTTTGGTCTGCAGATATGACTGCAACGTAGTGGTCGTTAAGGAGTAAACAACACAAGTAGAAGTGTTTGTCCCTTATGACAAAGCTTTGGGCCATTCAGCTTTGCAAACATGTATGTAACTATGTGTGTGCATGTTGCAAAAGGCAGGGAAGGTAATAGGAGGTGCATAGTTTTTTCAGTTCAACTCAAAAATGGATGTTTCCATTTGATCAATTTCCATTAAATCTAAGCCAGCCTTACTGGATCACCATTGAAAGATGACAACATAATTTGTCCATCTTTTGCCCTGTTGTGGGTTCCCAACATTGCAGCTTCTCTAAAAAGCATTCCCTTTGAAAGCTGTACTACTGTGGAGAAAGTCTTGTCGCATTAGTGCGGACAGCTTCATCTTCTCCAAGTTCTTCTCTCACATGCATTATGTCATTAAAAAGGACACTTCCACTCTGTCTCTGTTGTTCCCAGTCTGCAGTCACTGACTCAGGAATGTCAACTCAGCTCTTTGATGTGGCATGGATGACAAGCCTCACACACACACACACACACACACACACACACACACAGATACACACTGAGCGACACAGTCAGCCTGCTCTCCGGAGTCCCAGCTGTGCACAAACACTTTAACTTCAGCATCTGTCAGGAGTGCTGGAGGAAAATCTATGTTTCTCTAAAAAGGCTGCAGCGCTTCTATTGAGTTTCCTGTTTTCACGGCAAGATACCACCGTTGTTCTGGTCTCTGTTTATTGATGGAGCGGGAGAGATACCCCTGCTTCCAATTCGGGAGAACAAACATTTGCTGTAATTGATGCTGGCAGGAGGAGAAAGTATTCAATAAGAAAGCATTGCTCTCCGGGGGGGCTTTAAAGAAATATTTCTGTTAGATTCAACTGGCCACGGAAACAATACTGTAAAAAATTTCAGAATAACTTGAAACAAAATCACATGTTACCTGTTAAGATTCCCCGCACCAGTCAGGTACTGTCTGTCCACGTGAATTAAAAAATATAATGTAGAAACTGCTTAGCTCATCAAATGTATAAATTATGTTTCAGCGACGGATGTACTTTCTGTCTCCATTAGTCAAAGAAATATAAAAAAAATTGCTTGGGTATTTTCAAACCTACAAACGATGGATGAACACTTAGCAGAATTTATAGCCTCCTCACTCCTCGCAGCCATAATGACTTATGCAAATTGTAGGTTAAGTGCTGAGATGAGACTGTTCAGCAAAGAGAAAAGGGGATGCACATAAGACCAAGATGGAAGGATAAACTGTGCATTTGACATTTGCTTTTTTTATGTGTTGTGTGGGATATGCTAAATGCGTGTTGCCATGGAGCTCAATCAATACATACAACTCTGGAGATATCTCTATATAAAGATGCACATGAAGAGGTCTTGTGAAAATAAAACAGATTCTCCACATGCTTTGTCATAGTGCAACTGAACAATAACTGTGGAGATACATATTTTGCACAAAGAGACATTAAAATAACAAAATATCCAAATTAAGTTCTAAGAAACTAGTATAATTACACCACGAGTGCAAAAAATTGCCGTTTCGGTCATTTTTTATTAAATCTGACAGGCCTTCTGTCTTTTTCGAGGCATCTGAAAGGTAATGAAAATGTTTTCAGCCAAAGTCTTTTCATCATCCTCTTGATAAAAACTCCACTGTGGCACCAGTGACTGTCCTAATCTTACCCGGTGCCTGATAAGCAGCCGTGAGCGTCTGGTGAGTGGGGCTCATCAGTGGCAGATTAATGTCCAGCTGTACACCCCGCACCACGCTGTGAAAGGGATGAACAACGGGAGGCAGAAAGTAGAATGACATTGTAAAGAGGGAAAAATTAACTGTTAGGACAGGGAAATTGGGTAAAATATATAGGAGCATTGAGAGAGGCATATGAAAACGATTTTCCTCTGAGGAGAGAGATGAGCAGATAAGGGTGGTGAGAATAAAATGGTGAATGACAACAGGTACAGCTAAGAGTGCAACAGGAAAATGTAAGAGGTCTCTGACTCTGAATTTATTACTGTGCTTTCAGTGCAGTGGGAGGTGAACCAGGGTGAGTTACAACATCACCTGACCCTTTTTCAGATTTGACTCCTGCAGAGATGGCCTCAGAGTCACCCCACAACACACACACACACACACACACACTGGACATTAATAAAAAGGGTTCAAAGAGGAATGTAAAAAGTTTATACCTTCATCAAACACCAAACGTGGAAAAGAGGTGATATATAGTCCCTGAGGCAAAAGAATGCATTAAGGATGTATTTAAAAATGAGCAACTGTTTGTGTGATTAATCATCTTCCCACAATGTGACAGCCCATGTGCATGTAATGGGACATCTGGGATTTCGCTCAGTAATTACTGTTTTATTGAAAAATCTATATGTACGAAGAGCAATTACATAGGTTACAGCATAAACTGTTTGTCCTGCAGTATATCAGTGTTCAAGGCAAATCCTGTATCAACAGAGGAATAATGTTTTCTGTCCATTTGAGAGATTGGGCATTAAATGAATATGATACACAGAGATATACACATGTATTAAAAGTGGAGATTAAAAACTGCATAACCACTGGGAAAACTAACTATTGTACTATTAAAGTACCATTAAAAAAACAGACTTTGAGTCCACCTGAAAAATAAAGTTTTAAACTACTTGGCTACAGTTTGTTAGTTTGAGAGTCCGGTTAAATGAATATACAGTCTACACTGAAGTCTGGCAACCTCACAGTGACAAGAGGACTTCAAGAAGTTACTGCTGCTGGCCAAGAAATAGTCTGGCACTTAAACTACAACTTGCAGTTTTTACACTTCTGTTTTTGTTCTGATTAAATAAAAAGTATATCGTGTGTTCATTTGTGAGCTTTAGAGGTGCTGGGAGTCAGAACTGTTTCTCCCTGCTTTTAGTCTTTATGCTAAGCTAACAGTCTCTAGGCTGTGTCTTCATTTACAAAGTGTGAGGTTTCTTTTTCAACACTGAGCAGATATAAGCCGGACAAATTTAAGTCAAATATTTACTCCTTTTTAGGTGTTGCGGTCTCCACCAACTCAAGACTTGATCTTTAGCTGCTTAGTAACTCCACTGTGTTTGCCAGCCAGCTAGCGAGGCGCTAACTTTGTGTCGTTTGATTCTGCGCAGGTGTCGACCATTGGGTTTATGAAAACTTTTTGGGTGAAAACAGCTGCCGTCTATTACAAGATACAAGACTGAAGAGGGGAACCAAAACACTAAAGTTGCACCATAAAACCAAACAGTGAGCTGAAAGAGGCTAACGCCAACCATAGAGCTGAGGGGAACTTCTGAGTTGGGTTTATAATCCACGGTGGATTCATCACCGCGAGCCACTCCTATCACATTATACGCTGTCATTTCATACATTAACATAAAAAAACTGATTAGTGCATTATCTAAACCCAACCAACTTTATAAATACATAAACACAAAAGCATACAGTGCCCGTAAGACATTTTAAGTTAGTTTAACTTGGAAAAGGAATGTTCACCTGCTGCTTTAAAATGCAAGTTAACTCAAGTTAAAATTGCCTTTGTTTCAACTCACAAATTCAAGTTCTAGTTGTCTCAATGTTGTTTTTAGTTAATTTGACTTTTTATAACTTGTTTCAACTTCATTCTTTGAGTTAAAACATAATTATTTTACTTTATCAGTGCAAGGAAACACAACAAAAAGAGAAAACTATTTGACTATGCTATTACAAAATGCATTACATCAAATGATCAAACTACGGCACACACACACACACACACTCACTTAAGGACCTATTTTTTCCTAGAGAACCATTATACTGGAGTTTGATCCAGATCCAGTGATTAAAAAGAGCTTAAACAAGGCAGTTTTCTTTTGGAGCCGGGATGGTGCTACAATACACCGCCCCGGCTGTTGCTAAGTAACTGGTACAGCAACTGATGTTTTCATCATTGCACTGATATAAGAGAGAACTATATTATTTGCAGTCAAAAATCCTAGTTTTAAAGGAGTGGCAAAAACGCAGCACATTAGTATGATGTAATTTTGATGACAGTAATGATCAGGAAGGACACTCCTCTAACAGTAGCACTTTAATGAAGAGTTACACTTGTAGCTCTGGAGGATGGTTTTTATCAAAGGGTATAAATAAACAGGAGATAAACTATGGGACAGCCTCACATTGGGAAACACCAACAGAGGTCCTGCTCATATAGCTGCTGTGAAAATCTGCTGATGTTATCTTTCACAAAAACATACAAAATATTTTTCTATACTGTTCTATATTTTACTTGATGCATGCAAATAGTAGTATGAGTAGTTGAGAGTATGTTAACCTGACAAAATATTTTCTCATTGTAGTTTTAACTGAGTCTCAAATTGGACAGCTGTGTTATATATATTGTCAAAAGCAGTGTGAGAGAAAGAAAGAAGTCCTGATAAATTTATTCCCTGCGATTCTAGCGCCTCATTGCTATTGAGGATTAAGCTACTGTATAAATAAACAGTAAGTAAAAGTAAAACTTTGAAAATAATAGGCTGTTTAACAAAACTTGCCCTTAATACTTAAAAACTTTGCCTTACTACTGAAACAAAAACTCCTGTGACATGTCAAAATGTCTTCTTTGAAAAAGGCCTACAAAGTAATAAAAAATAATAGCACTGTTTTGATAGAGGACTACTTTTAATCCATTTTCAGCCAAAGCGCTATTCAGAATAATCAAAAGAACTTCCATTAACATTATATTTGTGACTAACAGAAGAAAGGTTCATGTTTATTTAGCCTAATTTAGGCTCATGGTTGTGTATTAAGTTTTTTTTTTCATTTGGGAAATTATGTTATCTGTAATTGTAGGCAGGCCACAGATTGATGTCTTTGATCTGCAGCAGCATGTAATTACTGTCTCTTGTCTGCGCTAAAATTGTGCCTGTTTTTATTATTTTCACAAAAGAATGTTTTAATATGTGATTAATTTGTGGGATTTTCAACACAGAAACCAACAACAATATAATACAATACATAGACCATTGCATGTATGGCTGAAAAACAAAATAAAAGAAAACATTCTGTAAGAATGAGGTAAACATTGGCAGAGGCAGGACTTGTACCAAGACAAGAGGATAATATCAACAATGCAACCACAGGGGAAAAAAATGTCTATTGAGAGTTGTACATTGCTATAAACTCTCTAGTGAACGAAGCTCTCTTTCGCCACAAATTCCTTGATGAAAAACTCTTTCAATGTTATGGTATTTTCTAGCTATCTTATCCTCAGCAGCAACCACCATTGCTTCTGCTGGGCCAATATCCAATGGGAAGCCTTGCATGAGCAAAATCCTGCGCAACTATTTGGACTAGTCATAATGCCGTTTGAGATAACTGCAACTATTATTTGGAATAGTCAGAATATTACAGATATCTAGAATTGTCATTCAGGACGGGTGACGAGTTGAGTGTTGTTTTCAGTGTCATCACTGCTGATATCTGTTATTCAATATTGACTGGTCAAAACTGAATTACAGATATCTCTGTCATTTTGACAAGTCAGAATGACGTTAAAGATATCTTAAATCAAAATTCTGACTAGTCGAACTTGGCTAATAAATGTTAAGACGGCTTGCCATATGGGTGAGATTAGCTGGTCCTAGGTGACATTTATCACCATTTGGATGAATGCCAGGATAGCAATCTAGCCTCGAAGTCTGCATCTGGGTCCTGTTCCACGCATGAACATACAGTCACACGTGGATTTGTAAGTATCTAAAGAAGTGGGTCCTCTGTAAACTGAATACACGAGTTAACTGATCAAAAGATGCAAATATTCCATCAAAGGATGTTTCACAAAACTATACAAACATAAATTCCTTTTATGGCTTTTATGATCTTAGAGTGTTACGCTTTGGTCAAAGACATAAAATGAATTTGTAACCAGCACAAGCCTTGAGTTGCAACATAATAATCTCAATTATCTCATCCATATCAACTTGTCCAGATGACCGGCTGTGTTATTAAAAGTTCTGCACTCAGGTGATTACAATTATTCTGGCTAATTGGCTAATCAGGTGGAGCTTTTCTGATAATTAACGGGGTTTTTTTGCAGCAGACATTTTGACATTTCATAACAGGAAAACACAATTAATAACATTAATGATGGCTCCATTTCATTTAGGTATACCAGCATAGAGGCTCTGGCTCACTGTCATGGCTTTCTGGGACAAATCAATAGAACAGAGCCATTATTAATGTTATTAGTTACAGCCTGCTATGGCAAGTCAAAATGTCTGCCGTGAAAAAGGTTTATTCCTTGTATACTAATTAGAATAATAAAAGTGTAAGCTGTCCTACCATAGCACTTGCAATAGAACACTGGATTTTTATTTCCAGCGTAGTAAGTGATATATTTGGGTCATACTTGAATGCAAGCTGCAATATCCAGGCCATCAGGATGATTGATTTCTAGTCAGTACCGATTTCTCTGTCAACATGCCCAGAAGCGAACAATTTTAAGGAGCAGTCATGACTCCACGCAAATATATCACTTCTGGTGAGGCTTCGCTCTCAGTCCACTTGCTCATGTCAGGTTCCTGTACTGTGTTTTAACTTCAGCAATAAACTATCACACCACTTTATTACAATACTTACTTCTTCTGTCCAGTGCAGTGGTTTTAAATCCTGTTTCCCTTTCCCACGATACTACTGATTTTCTCTCCCACAAGGTAGTTAATTACAGTTAATTGTGATCACCCGTGTCTTCTGGGGGTAAATCAGTCCCTGATTGGATAGCTGGAATAAAAACCAGCGGGCTCTGGGCCCCGAGGACCACGATCCAAGGGAACTGCTCCAGTCACACTCCTGTTTCTCTTCACTGTACAGGATGTCATCAACACTAATAAATTGAGTGGGTTGGCCTCCCTACCATTTTTTAGAAAAAGCAATCACAATAATGAAAAGTCATCTGCTGTATGAGTCTGTAATACATTTCCCTCGAGAGCTGAAGCACATGCATATGTATGCATGTTTACATGCCACACACACAAGTACACCTCGAGGCAACTGCTGAAGCCTAAATGTAGCTGTTTATCTGCAGACTGGCAGTGGTTCTGTGATAAATCACTGCCTCTGACAGATATGTCGGGGTTTTATGCAAGCTCATGAACCTCACCCCAAGAAAAGGAAGGGACTGAGTGAGACATTTGAGTGCTGACAATATTTTCAGTGAACCTCAGAGGAGGCTGGGGTAGCCAGGGTGGAGTCAGAAATTTGAAACAGACTCCAGTCTGAAAGAGAACTGTGATTTGAAAGGGTATAGTCTGGGGTTAGATAACAAATATAAACAACTATTTACAGACGTGAGCTGGAAAGTGTTAGAAATAAGAAGTATTTGCTGCTGAGAGCTCTGGTTTAAGACAAGATAAAATGCAGGTTAAATTGATGAGACTGTTGCAGTACCGTGCAAATATTTGCATAATAATTCTGGAGATGAATAAAACAAACCACCTTGTAGCAGGCATCATATAAAAATGCAAAGCACTGCACTTCAAAGCAATACAAGAGAAAGCAGCCTGATATGGCGTATGATAAACACTCCAATGTCTTAAGTCATTTTGTTGTTTGTTATTGCAACTCATTTTTTGCTTTTCACGTGTCATTTCACACCATTTAGTCTGTACTGACTATACTGTGCAGAGATGGTTCATAGAGAAAAAAATGTCAAGTTAGGTAGTATAAAGAACGACAAAGTCCACATAGGGAGGTGGTCGTGGTGGATGGGTGATTGGATAGATGGGTCAAACAAACAGTGTTATGTGTCCCGTTTAAAACCAAAAGTCTTATTTTACTTACGTACTTAAGTTAACTTATTTAACATATTTAAAGGGGCTGTATGTAGTTTTTAAATGAAATTAATTACTTTTTATTACCTATTCGTAAATGGGTTGCAACCTCCCATAAAAACGAGCCATTTGCCTGCTTTCTTGGTTACTTGCTGAATGCTCGCTCATTAGTTCGAGCATGTGCAAAAGCAAATGCTTGGAAAGGTAGAGGTTGCAATCTGAAACCTCACCACTACACCACACCACTACACCACTACTACTGAACACTACACATGGCCCCTATGCCAAATACATACCATAACTGAACTTACGAACATAACTTACCATACTTATTTTAACCAAAACCATGATCTTTTCTTAAACCTAAACAAGTCATTTTGGTGCCTTAACCTTACCAAACTTGTTACTACACCTCCTCCCTCTAAAGTAGAGATAATAACATGACACACCTGACCGTGACACAGACACCTGTGAGACACTTTGCTCTGTTTGACTGTCTCTCTGCTCCAGGATGTTTTCTTCTGAAGCGGCTGTGAGCTGCACTTTATCAGAGGTGCACTGAGATTTCTGTCTGATCACAAGTGTTTTCAGTTTCAGTTTTCTTCCTCTGATGAAGAGCAGTACAGTCCCAGACGAGGTCTGTCAGACGGTCTGAAGCGGATAACCATATCAGCATAGCAATAACGCAGGGTAATGCACAGCAGAGAGGCAGGCAGATTTTGTTTAAATATTATGACTTCGTTCTCTTTAGATTGCAAGTTTTTCTCATAATATTATGGCTTTTGTCTCAAAACATTATTCTGCAAATGTCAGAGAACACACATATTTGGGAGAAATTGTTAATGTGCAAAAAGTTTTAAACATGAGCAGAAAAGCTGCTGAAACACAGGAGCTAGCGATATATAATGCCTGAGAGCCTTACTGCATTATATTACACTATATTTTTCTTGTCACCAGGATCACCTCAATGGTTTGTTTCCTTTTGTTTAAATAAAGACATTGTACAGAAAGTGTAGAAAAATTCATCAGAATGCAGGAAATTAAGTGTTTTAAACCCAATTTTTCCAGGGGGAGGACCACCAGACCCCCCCACCAAATTAATATTTTCAGTGTTAATTGACAACAGGTGGAAACATGAAAAATTTCTGGGCTGGACTAAGCCCCCACTGTTTCTAGAGCCTGGGAACGCCCCTGCTAACTTTGTTTCAGTTTTATCCTCACAGTTTCTTGCCCTCCTTGATGCTTACAGGAGCGCCCTTCAGGTTGGTTCTGTTTCAGTGGGACTATATAATGCAGTTGTTCTTGGAAGGTATCTTGAAAAGCAAACTTTGAGGAGAGAGAGGAACATGGGCTTTACTGCCAGCAGTGGAGAAGAAAAGTCGTGTTTGAAAAAACTTGTCACAGTCATACTCAAGCCTTGCTGACTTCTCGAGTGCTACACACATGTCCTGGTTCTTTTATGGCTGTACTTTACGCAAAGCTACATAAAGTACACGGTCCATGATCCTTGTAGCACATGCAGCCCAGGTGTTTACCATCTTTACCTTGGCTTACCCACCGTATGTTACTTGCAGCTTGTGAAAGAGTCCAGGCACTCATCAATCACATATTTTAGATAAGGCAGTTGCTCTGCCCACTTGTTCATCTCTTAAATGTGTTTCAAAGCGTGCAGCATTTGGATCAAGACTGTTTGTCAAAGCAAACAACTCTTGAAAACACATGTAAAAGTCTGGCACTGCAGCGAGGAAAATTGCTCCACCTGCCTCTGCATGCCATGAGCCAGCTGCACATCGCATTTCTTGATTTGACTCACATACACCAGGAGGTTTGATCAGTCTTCTGCTTTCCCACTGCTAACAAACAACCCATCTCTCATCCATGTTTGTCACATCAGTTTTCTTTTTAACTCCAGCACTCCAAGAGCAGAGCACTATACTGCTGGTGCTATCTAAATACAACCTTTTCAAAATAGCATAATTTTTGATAAACATGTATTTGGCATCCGATAGTGAACGTTGCAAGCACTTTGAAAGCTGACACACTGCCATGCACTGATGACTGATGAGGAATTTAACTTGAGATGATGTGAGATCTACTACCAGAGGAAGCATGCGCTCTCGGTAGCTTTACTTTACTTACAATTTAACAAGATAAGTGAACCAGTCAAGCATCAGGAAGGAGAAGCTTAGTAGAATACTACTGCTCGGTGTGTTAGTCACCTTGGGCTCAGACCTGGCCTGAACAGATTTACCTAATCTAACCCTGTGTGAGTTGGACCTGTTGTACCATGAAGCATACAGAGCAGCAGAGGCAGTTAATTATGTATTCTTCTGAATGGTGAAGAATATGAGATGGAAGGGCAGATATGCACACAGTGATATTCCAAATAATATGCCACTCAAATACCTGAAACTTGGACCACAACAGCGACCTATTTAACAGTCTAGTTTTAAATTGTGCTTGACCTCGGTCACTGGGGGAAAAGAGGGCAACAAACAGCTGAAGCCATAAATATTCTTTCGCTTCCAAACTGACAAAAATGAGTGCAAATTGGACTATGAGTTTTAATGAAGAATCAAAGATTCAGCACCCACAGAAGAGTGGAATGAAAAAATAATAATAATAAGGGTTTCATGTTTGCACTCAGGTCTAATGATCATTTGTGCCCTGCTGCATAATGTGGAATAATATTTTGGCAATATTCCAGTGTATGCTCAGTATTTTATCTGCACCATAAGAAGAGTGCTACTTTAATAAATACCTCTAGCAGTCCACTTGAAGTAACCTTGACCGGCTCTTGTCAACATGCTTGGTTCTGCTGAATCCGAAGGAAGAAAAACTGGTGCAAACTTGCCTTTAGTTAAGTGAGCACATTATATCATTTGCTGAATTTTAAAAGCACTGACATTTTTCCAAATCCCAGCCTTGCTGAGAGATTGTACAGGGCTTCTTAATGTCTTATTGATTCAATCCTTGTTTGTAATATTTGTTGACTGAATAGGTACTGATGTGTTACAGAAGTAATACACGCTAAAAGGCTAGAGTGCAGAGAGACAACTATGGCACAAAGTTAGTTTGGCGAATACTCGCAATTTATGTGGGTCACTCTCAGGTTAATGGAGCTAGATGCCTTTACCCCACAGGACCCAGTCCTCATCTTCAAAACGTTATTTTAATTTGTACATTGATTTTTCCCTCTGTTTCTCAGAGGGCCACAAAGCAGTATACCTCCTAACAGTCTTTTGGAAGCAGGTATGACCAAGAGCATGTCCATGAATTAAGTTTGTGCAAGTTAACTTAGGCCTGTTGGATCCAATAAAGAGCTCCACAGCTACAAACAAAGGGACTTGAATATGTAGAAGGGCAAAGAAACTCAAACCTACGCCACAGTGCTTCTAATAATATATAAAATAGGTCTGCTGCTGTTGATATATGAACACAGATCCTACTATCGCTTTTAATTGTGAGATCCTTGTAAGAGTGCCATACTAGTGGCTTTGTGAGGTTGTAATTAGGTGCTCTGAGCTAAAAACACATGTTCATTTGACTTGGATTAACTTGGATAAGCTTACTGTCTTGATTTGAACCAATCTCCAATAGTCTTCACATGCATAGAGGGGTGAACAGTAACCGTATCTGGACACTTAAAAAATCTCTGCAGGGCTAGGAAGGATAAATATCCCCAGACAGGAAGTATTCTTGAGATTTGGTGTTGGCATTTACTGGCCAGGCTCAGTAAACAAATGCTGTGTGAGTCTTCATCAGTCTCCGAAACTTCTTCATCACACCTGAACCTGGCTCACTTATTTTGGACAAATTAAATATTTTGACGTGATGGTGGTGCTAGATGAATGTCGTGGGGTCACCAAAGTTATTACATGTCATCCTGAAAGTGATTCATCCTGAATATGTGGACCAAATTTCTGACATTTTCCTTTAACAGTTTATGCAAACTGCCCTGACTGTCGAAATAATAAAACAAGGTAGGCTTACAATGACAATGCTGCAAATGCATAAAGGCATTAAACCATAACCCCATAATAAAAGACCTACTTTTAAAATATTGAGAAAAATATAAAAAATCC
>NW_024041290.1:0-31139 GCF_014851395.1 Micropterus salmoides
GCACTACAACCTCCCGCAGCGCTACAACCTCTAGAATCCTTCAACCTCTGGACCTCTCACCTGTTTCCTTCTCAGTTCCTCTGCTGTCTCCATCATACATCTTCCCTTCTCCCTCTTTGTCCTTTCATAGGACATTTAATATGTTTGTTTAATGATTACCAAGATGTCTGGTTATAATTTTGGTTGGACTATTTTTTCAATTAATTGATTACTTGTTTTGTCTTTAAAATGGCAGGAAGATGTGTAAGCATGTTAAAATGAATGTCTTATTTGACATTTGAATTGTAAGTTGTAATATGTTTGTCTGACGTATTAAATATTAGTGTGTAAAGACACTGTGCTCACGAGACGTATTAGAAGATATTTAGTTGCATTATAGAGTTGGATGATGGTTTGATGGTGACATTGCTATTAATGAAATTAAATTATCACATTTTGAATTATTGCATCTCAATTTACTATTTAACAGAAAAATATAGGCTAATTTACAGTTGATCCATATTCCTTAGCTTCCTACCTATCAAAGGAGATCAATAATATGCATCTAGGCCTAATGGTTGAGGAGTTATTACTGATTTATTTGGGTATGTTATATTAGGCGTTTTTCCTGGAAATGGGTGTCAGTGCCTCAGTTTTTTAGATGTTTATAATCAGAATCAGATTTCTAGCCAGGTACAATTTACCATATAAGGAATTTGCCTTGGTATATTGGTGCTTAACAGTAAACATAACATGTACAATAGAAGAAAGAAAAAGTGCAGAGATCCAAAAGGTACAAGTATACGAAAAATGCAATGTGAGCAATAATAATTAGTGCAATTATGCAACTATGCTACCTACGTGGACTGGACTGCAGCGCCAGAGGGGTCTACTTGATTACTATCACAGAATAAGCTGGTGTTGCATCAGCTGGGCGGAGTTGATTGCTCTGCAGTCGACATATCGGTTACACGTTTGTTTTTTTCACTGCATGACTAAATTGATGTAAGAGTGTGGAAAAAGTCAATTGCATGGCACGAGGTCTCGTCACACCCCTATTGAATAGAAGTTAAATGTAAAAGTAAAAAATTCTATTGTAAAATTAAATTATTAATTCATATTTTAAAGACAGAATGAAATAGAATTATTAATTAATGAATGTGATTCTTTTTTTAAACTTCATCATTTAAATTAAATTCTAAATCAATTTAACAAAGCTCCTTTTCAAAGTGTTGAATATATACATTTTTGGTGATAAATAAAAGCAAAAAGTTTATAATTATTACTTGAGACTCCATCAAAGTCTATTAAAGATAATTCTGGCCTGATGCTGATCAAACAATGAGTCTTTCTTCAGTTTTTACCTGATTTATTTCTGTAAGTTTGAATTTAACATTCGCACTGTGAATATCAGAAGTTTATAAAAGTGAAGAATGAGATGTGACGGTGAAGACATGTTTCTTTTGCTAATCTCCTATTAATTCATGACTCTATTTAATGCCTTCAGGTCTTTTGTCAAATATTACTAGCACCCTTCAGTGTGTTGCAGTTCAATACCACAGGTAGGATTTATTGCAGGGCTGTGTATTTGATCACATTGTACAGCTGTTGGTTTGGTATTGATGCATATGCTGTAATATGTGTGTTATGTCAGACTCATTTCATAACTGTAAATCATTACAGATCCATTTAGTTTCATCCGCTTACTCTCTTCTTTTACACTCAAAGAGCTCTGACAAGTTTTGGATTTTGAACTCAACTGTATGAGTTTTTCAAAGTTAAACTTGCATTAAATCATAGCTTTGACTATTTGAGATATATGTTGATTGGACTTGGGTTATAGTAGTGTGTGCTGCGTCTTTTGAGAGAAACAGTTTTCATTAAACCATTTGAAAACCAGTTGAAAGCTGGGTATACTCACCTATTTATCCACTGCAGACAAGTCCTGTATTCAAATTACAACTTAAATATAGACACTTTTGTCACAACCGTTCTCACTCCAGTCATCACATATGGATGCATGGTCAAGACCCCTGGTATCAGTTTGTAAAGTAGTGGGGAGCCCTGTAGAGTCATTTTTGTAACACTAAAGGTATAATGTATCAGTAAAGTCCTGTAAGGAGGTGGTTGGGGTGGACAGGTGGGTCAGAAACCGGACTTTCAAGCAGAGAGCGTGTTTGTTTCCCATGTGAAACATATAGTCAGCAATTAGTGTTTTTATCTGTTATGTAAGTAGCTAACTTACCTTTGACTTTACCTTGACTAGTTCCACCATTGTAGGAGGTACCTGACCATGACCTTATACATGTAAACCGAAACAAATTTGGATTCAAATCCTCTAACTTTAAGGGAAAGTAGTATAAATTTAGTGGAGTTGTTTTAACTTGAAACTGAGTTAGAATACTAAAAATATATTGGTCAGACTAATTGAAGGACGTTTTGATGCATTGATAAAGTAAAACACTGAGACATCTAGAAGACTGTAGTTACAAACTTTCTGAACATTTGTGAGTTAAAAAAAAGGAAATCTTCAAGTTGGAGCAGAGTGGACTAAGACGGGAGTCAATTTCCAGCGGGGAGTCTGTACACACAAAACAGCATTAAGCAAGGTTCAGTAACATACTGTACATCCTGATAATTATTTTGTCTGACTGGTTGTTAATAAAGAGGGACAATGGAGCTGAGGTTAATGAAGTACATTAGGGGTGCAAACTAATCTTTTAAGATATTATTGCATAAAAGTTTGTACCGCCAAGCCATCCATTTACTGCACTGCATTGAATGAATGAGGATTATTATCCTGCTTTACTACAATATTTTGTACAACTATACTGCACACACACACACACACACACACACACACACACATTTTTCATGTTTCTTTTCTTGTATGCTGCTACTGTTACTGTACAGTAATGCTTTGCCAAATAATATTTTCTGTTTCAACACTGCATTCGTGTTTACAGTGTACTTTTCAACCCCTCTCAGCTATTTTCACTCTAGATTTAGAACAGCAGTGTGCATGATATCCAAAAATGTACTAATATGAAAAAAGTATTTACCATTTGATGCAATACTTCATTTTGAGATGTGTTTAGGGCATTTTGAATGCAGTGTTTTTGTTTTAAAGGAGATAGAGGCATTTTGCATTTTGTGTGAGCAGTTTTGGGAATTGTTCTGAAAAAAGGAGACGTGGTTTTGAAAACGTGTGTAAGGAGTAAAAAAAATGTAAATAGCTGAGTTTCCCTACCAGTCAGACTGAACTGAAGAAGTCTCTTGGATGAGGATGAAACGTCTTCCAGTCTCTTGAACCAGGTCCAGTTGCCCTTGATTAAACCTTCCTTGGATAACTTTGACCTGGATGACTGAGAATCTTCACAGACAATTTAGTGGCAGATAACAAGTGAGTCCCTGTCCAAATAAACTCAATTCATGTAAAACAATGATAAGAGTGGTGTCAGGTGTGTCATTGGACAGTTTGTGTTTGTGTTGGAGGTAGACAGAAGTGAGAGGGAGGGAGAAGAAGGGTATTTATGGTGGTGCAGATCTGATATGCATTTACAGTTATGGCTTTCTACAAAGTGATCTGTGTGGCAGCTCTGCTGACTCTCCTGACACAAGGTAAGAACCCTCCTCACTGTGCACACCTGAGTTAATTATGTTTGAGATCTGATGACTGCTGTCTGGTAGTTGTTAGAGGAAAAAGTATCACTTGCTTGTGAATCCAGAATTTATTTAAACTTTTTACAAAACTGTAGTGATGAAAAGTACAAAACTTATATTTATGAAGCTTTACCTATAAAATCTGTCTGCAATTTGCTCATCTGATTGACAAGCCAGCATGAAACAGACACAAATCTTCCACTTGCAGAACATGCAAGTTCATAAGTTACTTTATTATATTAAGTAAATATTAGTAATTATAATAAAGTAATGATTTTTTAAGTTGAACCAGAGCTGAAATTTGTCAGTAAGTTCAGTTGTTTTATCTCTATTATCTGGGGGATGTGGGAATAGCAAATAAAAATGAATTAGGGGTGATAAAAGAGATTCAAGAATAATCAAATTTTATACAAAACAAAAAGTCAATACAAGAACACAAAGCGATCTCGCTGAAAACCAGAGATGGTAAAGGAATCAACAACAACAAAAAAAGGAAGACCAGAGGACTGTTTCACAAAAGCAGAATTTAGAAGTCCAGGATAAGAGATAAAGCTAGGCTTGACCTAGTGTGATCACTGCATCCTGGCTTTTCCATTTCATAAAGGCCAAACCAGGCTCAGGAGTGCGACTATGTCAAGCCAGGTGTAAGTAATTCTAAATGGGCGTCAACAGCTTTCTTGAATCTCACAGATTCATTGATGCTGAAATGGAAAAGACATGTGCAGCATACTTTATTTGCTGTTACTCACTGTGTGTAAACAAAGTTCATCATGAAAAAATGCACATATATTAAAAGAAAGAAACACAGCCACAGTATTAAACAGCAATTTTTATAAAAAGGAAACACAAAATTCAGCTGGCAGGTGACAATTCAAAGTATAAAAATATAATGCAGTAATCAGCAGCTTGTTCTTTTGGCTTAAGTGCTTTTTTTGGACAATGTACATTTGTTTCTTCTATCTTTACATTGCATGTTTTCTTATTGTGCAAACAACCTTTCTTAAAGCATTTTCAGTTATTTAACATTTTATTGCGAGCAGCATTTTTAACAAATGCTTTCATAAAGTATATAGGCTATATATAGTAGGCCGAGGCAGAGAGCTGGTCAATTTTGTTAAAATGGTGTGGTTGTTTAGTCAACATGGCTAATAGATAAGAAGTCAGTGATATGGTCCCATAGGAAATACAGTATCATATTTGTATCTTGAACCTGAGGCTGTAGTCCTACAATCTGATAACAAGTCTGGCAATGTAGTAAGTTTTACCTGAAGGACATTCACAGGTGAACACTTCCTGCTGTGCTAATTTATATATGTTTTACAAACTGTCAGATGTCTGAACTGCACTTGAAAAAATTAAGAAAATAAAATATCAATAACAACCCTGGCAGAACTTGGACTTAGATGTGGAGATAAAAAGAGGCTCTGAGGAAATTGACTTGGAAATCCAGCAACTATAAGAGAAGTGATCACTGCAAAGCACGCTGTAAACATGACTGTAACACAATGTATTAATCAGCATTTTCTTTCACAAGCTCGCAGCAGATGATCCCAGGTCAAAAAACATTGTGGTATCCTCTCCCTGTTGTTTCATGAATAAACAGTGCACAATATAGCCTCCTTATTGAAGTGGGTACATATATATATATATATATTATATATAGTACATATATATATATATATATGTATCCTATACATATATAGGTTATCTCCTATATAGTATGTGTGCCATACATTTCTTGAGTGACATGTAACGTCCGGTGCTCACTTTTGAGGCACAATATAACATTATAATTATGACAGTTTCAGTTAAGAGCAGTGATATTTTTCTTCTTCTGCTTCTCACACATTCAGTCGGTCTGCTGTTGGCTGTCACACTTTCTTTCGCTGTTTTATTACTGTGCCCGTGTTACTTTGTCTTTTATTTATCATTTTTCTTTACATGTGTTTTCATTCCACATAAACCTACTCGCTGATGCTTGTTGTGTGCAAAGTATGGTGCACGCGTGAAACTGCTTTTTTAATACAGGCTAATGAAAAATATGCAAAACACATACATGAGAATATGGAATAACTGAAAAAAACACATTGGTTTCTGATCAGCGTGACCGCTGACTGAACAGATAAGGCACCAGGGTTAACTAAGCCTGGCTGCACAGAATAAATCACCATGGTAACTTATGTGCTACTGCTATGGAGCTCCGATACTATAATTCACCACAGCAATGGGTAAATAAAGGCAGAGCCTCCATTTTAATCAGGTAGAGCTAGAAATATGAATGCGTGCCAACGCAGACCATGATTGGCACTAAAACGCAGGAGTGGAGAAGGGTCAATACTTTAACATTAGTAGGCTACTTTTTATACAGCGTTGCTCATTAATCACTTACCAGACTGGACTTTCCTTAATGAATGATAAAGTGCTGGAATTCTCCTACAGCCCATTACATTGGAGTTTCAATAGGACGGCTATATTTAATAAGCTGTAACCTGACGGGACTAAATGCTGGTTGCAATCGGCTACCTGATTATGAAATAGGTAGGCTATAAGACACAGTTTACTCATGAACCTGTGATTATAAAGTCACAGTCACACCCAGCAGGTTAGCCAATCAATTTTTTTTTGCAGGGGAAAATGTGTCTATAGGGTCAACCTGCCGGTTTAGACCTCTATTTTTATTTATTAATGCTGTCAAAACACATTCAGACTATGAGCAGGTAATAGCCTAATGATCAGCTGCACCACAGTCATGCTCATATTACATACATATTATAGGTAATATATATATCATAATATATTATAATAGGTTACATATTGAACAGTGATTACTGCAGTAATGTAGCCCACAGTAGGCTAAGTGTTTTCAGTGTAACTGTCACAGTGTTTTAGGCTACCTAAAGATGGAACATTGATTTTATTCTGGGCTGAGGATAAATCCACGATGTGCAGAGACCCGTCCTTACATCAGTGACAGATCGATCAATAAAGCTGTCATGTTCAAGATCATGTTTGGGTTAAAAAACGAATAGCCTATCTAACTGGTATTTCAAAGTTTTTAAAGATGTAAATGCGTTCAGATATGTGTTTTGATAGCGACAGTATGAATGAGGAATTGAAACGGTTTATCAGACAGCCGCCTCAGGCTCCGCAGGAGGGGAGGTCAGAGAGAAACTGACGGTTTTTCAACTGATGCTGTGAAGCTCACCTCCTCCAGAGAAGGTTAGGTTCACAGCATCAGTTGCTGGAGTTAGGGGAGAGTGGAGCACGACCTAACACATTTTGGTTTAGTCTAAATAATTAAAAATATATATATATTGTTTGATTAATCAAAGTTTTATAGAAGGGTGGTGCAGTGGTCAGCAGTGGTAGATGGATTGATATTTGTAGATATTAGGCTATCTCTTTCCATCCATGATAATCCATAATAATATTTTTCATCTATCAAGGAAAGAGAGATATCTTTCCATCTAACTCATGGTCTATCATGGATTTATATTCAAACGGATGGACCAATGGATAGATGGATTATAGCCACACATCAAAATATATACAGTGGGTACGGAAAGTATTCAGACCCCTTTAAATTTTTCACTCTTTGTTTCATTGCAGCCATTTTCCAAAAATCAAAAAAGTTCATTTTATTTCTCAGTAATGTACACTCAGCACCCCATCTTGACAGAAAAAAACAGAAATGTAGAAATTTTTGCAAATTTATTAAAAAAGAAAAACTGAAATATCACATGGTCATAAGTATTCAGACCCTTTGCCGTGACACTCATATTTAACTCAGGTGCTGTCTATTTCTTCTGATCATCCTTGAGATGGTTCTACACCTTCATTTGAGTCCAGCTGTGTTTGATTATACTGATTGGACTTGATTAGGAAAGCCACACACCTGTCTATATAAGACCTTACAGCTCACAGTGCATGTCAGAGCAAATGAGAATCATGAGGTCAAAGGAACTGCCTGAAGAGCTCAGAGACAGAATTGTGGCAAGGCACAGATCTGGCCAAGGTTACAAAAAAATTTCTGCTGCACTTAAGGTTCCTAAGAGCACAGTGGCCTCCATAATCCTCAAATGGAAGACGTTTGGGACGACCAGAACCCTTCCTAGAGCTGGCCGTCCGGCCAAACTGAGCTATCGGGGGAGAAGAGCCTTGGTGAGAGAGGTAAAGAAGAACCCAAAGGTCACTGTGGCTGAGCTCCAGAGATGCAGTCGGGAGATGGGAGAAAGTTGTAGTAAGTCAACCATCACTGCAGCAATCCACCAGACTTTATGGCAGAGTGGCCCGACGGAAGCCTCTCCTCAGTGCAAGACACATGAAAGCCCGCATGGAGTTTGCTAAAAAACACCTGAAGGACTCCAAGATGGTGATAAATAAGATCCTCTGGTCTGATGAGACCAAGATAGAACTTTTTGGCCTTAATTCTAAGCGTATGTGTGGAGAAAACCAGGCACTGCTCATCACCTGTCCAATACAGTCTCAACAGTGAAGCATGGTGGTGGCAGCATCATGCTGTGGGGGTGTTTTTCAGCTGCAGGGACAGGACGACTGGTTGCAATCGAGGGAAAGATGAATGCGGCCAAGTACAGGGATATCCTGGACGAAAACCTTTTCCAGAGTGCTCTGGACCTCAGACTGGGCCGAAGGTTTACCTTCCAACAAGACAATGACCCTAAGCACACCGCTAAAATAACGAAGGAGTGGCTTCACAACAACTCCGTGGCTGTTCTTGAATGGCCCAGCCAGAGCCCTGACTTAAACCCAATTGAGCATCTCTGGAGAGAAAATGGCTGTCCACCAACGTTTACCATCCAACCTGACAGAACTGGAGAGGATCTGCAAGGAGGAATGGCAGAGGATACCCAAATCCAGATGTGAAAAACTTGTTACATCTTTCCAAAAACGACTCATGGCTGTATTAGATCAAAAGGGTGCTTCTACTAAATACTGAGCAAAGGGTCTGAATACTTATGACCATGTGATATTTCAGTTTTTCTTTTTTAATACATTTGCAAAAATTTCTACATTTCTGTTTTTTTCTGTCAAGATGGGGAGCTGAGTGTACATTACTGAGAAATAAAATGAACTTTTTTGATTTTTGGAAAATGGCTGCAATGAAACAAAGAGTGAAAAATTTAAAGGGGTCTGAATACTTTCCGTACCCACTGTATAAATATCGACAGGAGTTAGTTGTAACACAGTGTTATAACTAACCCCGCTCTGGTGAGTTTTTCTTTAAGCCTGTTGGTCAAATGTTTCAAAACTGTGCTATGTTTTAGGCAAAAAGATGGTTATTAAGGTAATACATGATTGGATTCAGTGACTTACACACACAGCTCAGTAATCTAAAAATAAGTATGATACAGAAATTGATATTCTTCCCTGTGTAACTTGACAAAAATAAGTCCAATCTCTCTAAATAATTGGCGAGACACCGTCTGCTGGCTCTTTGATAAACTAACCTGAAACACAACCTGCCCGACCCTGTGCAACTACATAAAATGTCCGTGTTACATCTTACCCCGCATTAGGTTGTGCCCCGTGCTCCCCTACCTGATCTTCTCTGAAACAGAAAAACGCTCATCTCAGTTTCCCTCATCTCAGGCTTAATTTACTCAGAATTATCACTACTCCCTGAAACGGGGCTCAGGTTACATTTATAACTAACAGTAGTAGTAGTAGTTGTATGATTATCAGCAGTATAAGCAGTAGCAGAATAACATATGGACTTTTATGTCCATCCTCACCAGAAAAACAGTTTGTGTAGCCGTAAAGTTGAATTGCTCAAGCAGCTTATTAGGACCCATATTTATGTTTTTGTGGGCGTAATGATTTTTAAGGGAATATTGAAATCTTCTTTTCTCTAACTGTAAAATGATTTTCCCTCTCTTTTAGCTGAGAGAGGACCGGGTTTAAAGTGTCACTAATCAAAACTCTTTCAGTTTGAGTTTAGTAATAAATGTTACAGATGATCACATATTTCCACCCCTGTAAATACACATGTCAATGTAGCCTGAGACATTTACATATAAACACAAAGTGTTTTCTGTTTGTTTTTGTGATTTTCAGAGTCTCAGTCACAACTAGATGGTAAGTCAAAGTTTTATGCTCACTTTTTTTACTTCCTGTTTGTCTGTCCTTTGGGACATTTTAAACAAGTTTTTGGGACATAAACATTTTGTTTATAGTTTCATTATTGTTAGTATTTGCTGTCAACCCCATATTGTTCACCCTGTGTCTTTACTGTCCCTCTCCTCACTGTGTGGTCAGCCTACGCTCAACACCAAGATTGTTGGAGGGCAGGCTTTGCATTTAACCACAAATCATTTTGGAATTGTTTTTACCATAAATGTAGATCATATTCACACTCTGTGGTAAAACAGTAATGCCTCAATAAGCCTTTCAAAATAAGAGCTGAAACATGGACATTATCTTCTCTGCATCTGATCTTGTGTGGAGTTCCATAGTTTGGTTGGTGTAGAGTGCCTTAAATAAAGTTAAATATTTACATACTATGTATGTCGCAGTCCCGTTTCACTTTTGCTAAAACGTGAAAGATTTTAGATTTTGTCATTTGCTCACCAGCTTCAACACACACTGGCAGCTGACCCCGTATACCGTTATGTGTTTCATATGTATGTGCATTTTGCAATGGAAATGTAGCAAACTTTCTCAAAATACTGTACCCCAGCAATTTTATTAGTGCTCTAAGTGAAGTTTGCATTTGTCCAGCAGGCGACGCATACTTTGTGTGCAAACATTTGGAAAAGAGCACTCTATCTTAACTGACTTTACAAGACGGCTCTAATGAACCTCAAAAACTAAGCGCACTAACAACTAAGCAATATACCGACAACAATTATTTCTAATTGCACAGTACAAGAGAGACAGCGGGAGAAACTGGTTTCAAGTCCTGCCACTCAGCAGCTATCTTGGACTAACAAGATCAGCTCTCTACCTAAATCAATGGGGAAAGAACCATAACTGCACTTTCACAAGTCAGCAGGACATAAAAACTGCATGTATAGAATCAGCAGTAAAATCTGATAAATAAAAAAAACACAAATTTTTGATGATTTTGCCCGAAAATAAGGTCTTTCCCCACAGGTTATACTTCTTCTACCCATGTGAAAGGTTTCACGACATAGGCTTCATTTACGGATCTATCCAGAGTGCTTCTTTGTTGTCACTATAAAATTGGCTTAATATGGTTCACCTCTTGGTTGTTTAAAAGCACACGATTGGCTTGTTTGCAAGAGGGGCAGTATGTGCATACAACCGCTATCTTTGGTGTTACAGGTTTTCCCCATAGAATTCCTACACATTGGACCTTTGAAACAAATCAGAAACACACATGACAGACGATAACAAACCAGAGAGAAATATACACCGACAAAAAGAGCATTGGTTGTTATATGAATTCTGATTGTTTCCATCCAGTTTGTGGCATTGCGCCACTAAACACCAGGATTGTAGGAGGGGTGAATGCTCCTGCAGGGTCGTGGCCCTGGATGGCTAGTCTGCAGAGCTGCGGATTTCATTTCTGTGGAGGCTCCTTGATCAATGACCAGTGGGTCCTGAGTGCTGCTCACTGTTTCTCCAGGTGAGCTCTCATCCTGACTTTTAATCCTTTAATTCCCCCTCTTAGTCCCTAATTAGAAGAAATAGTTGTTACTATTTTAAGACGAAAAAAATGTACTTGTATTTGAATTTAGCAATTATTTCAGCAATTTATTACAGTATTATGTCATATTGTGTATTTCTTAGAAAATATATTTCCAGCATTACATTAAATTTTTCATATTATGCTAATTTTCAGGTTCATACATTTTAATAGGGATTGTACCAGAACATGATTTACATGATTACATTTTCAACAAACAGCATATTTTTTGTCATGCTGCACATTGCTGCTCTTTTCACCCTGTGTTTTGATAGTTCTGTTTTAGCTACGGAGGGATGCATCTCACTTCTAAATGATCTTTGTTGGGAGTTGCACATGCGCAGTTCCTAGTTAAGGACTACTAGCCAATCAGAAGCAGAGTAGGGCGGGTCTTGACAAGCCGGTAAACCCGGCTTTGGTTAGGTTCAGCTGTATGTTCCCCAACCAGCTTAGCAACCAACACTGGAGTAAGAGTTTCAGAGTGGTAAAGTTTTAACTCTGCACTGCCTCTACAGCTCAGTAACAGTCACTGTCTAACATTCAGTAGCGAGGGTGGGGTTGAGGGGAGGCAGCAAAAAAGCATAATATGACCTCTTTAAAGCATTACAATTATTTTTGTGATTTTTGTCATTACATTATACTTTAAATTCTAAAATGCACTTTTTCAAAAGTTGATTTAAAAGTGGCATTTTCCTCAGCAAGCCTTTTATTTCTCAACTGCTCTGCAACTGCTACATTGACATTATTAAATTAAAGGGACTATATGTAAGTTTTTCAATGATATTAATCAAATTTTCATTGCCTTATTGTCAATGGGCTCAAAACTCACTTAGAAATGACGCACACACCTGTTTTCTCTGTTGCTTGCATCAGCCACTAATTCTGGTTTTAATGTGTTGACAATGGGTCGGATTCAGCCCTGTCCGTGCCCCCGAGCCTCTCTCATACTACAGCAACAACACAGCAGTTAAAGATATGCAGTCCACTAACACCATAAAACGACCGGCTCACCAGTCAGTTCTCATGCTCAGGCGCCACATATACATGGCTTTGGAAAAGCCGTGTCCATTGTACGCAAAACAACGATTTTGCGTGGATAGTAGACGCCCCCAGGTGCGTGTGTATGAGACACATCCAGGCCGTGTGTGTATATGACGCATTGGGGTTACCGGAAACGACAGTAGCGCTTCCGGTAGCTAACTAGCTAGCTAGCTAGCTATGTTTTTGTTTAAGGAGTTGACAACCCCCCGAGGCAATTTACCCTCACCTTAACCATCACATAAGTGTGTAAACCTAAATACAGGTGCTGGTCATATAATTAGAATATCATCAAAAAGTTGATTTATTTCAGTAATTCCATTCAAACAGTGAAACTTGGATATTCATTACACACAGACTGATATATTTCAAATGTTTATTTCATTTAATTGTGATGGTTAAAACTGACAACTAATGAAAATCCTAAATTCAGTATCTCTGAAAATTAAAATATTACTTAAGACCAATACAAAAATATGATTTTTAGAAATGTTGGCCAACTGAAAAGTATGAACATGAAAAGTATGAGCATGTACAGCACTCAATACTTAGTTGGGGCTCCTATTGCAGCAATGCAGCGTGGCATGGAGTCGATCAGTCTGTGGCCCTGCTCAGGTGTAATGAGAGCCCAGGTTGCTCTGATAGTGGCCTTCAGCTCTTCTGCATTGTTGGGTCTGGCGTATCGCATCTTCCTCTTCACAATACCCCATAGATTTTCTATAGGGTTAAGGTCAGGCCAGTTTGCTGGCCAATTAAGAACAGGGATACCATGGTCCTTAAACCAGGTACTGGTAGCTTTGGCACTGTGTGCAGGTGCCAAGTCCTGTTGGAAAATGAAATCTGCATCTCCATAAAGTTGATCAGCAGCAGGAAGCATGAAGTGCTCTAAAACTTCCTGGTAGACGGCTGCGTTGACCTTGGACCTCAGAAAACACAGTGGACCAACAGCAGCAGATGACATGGCACCCCAAACCATCACTGACTGTGGAAACTTTACACTGGACTTCAAGCAACGTGGATTCTGTGCCTCTCCTCTCTTCCTCCAGACTCTGGGACCTTGATTTCCAAAGGAAATGCAAAATTTACTTTCATCAGAGAACATAACTTTGAACCACTCAGCAGCAGTCCAGTCCTTTTTGTCTTTAGCCCAGGCGAGACGCTTCTGACGCTGTGTCTTGTTCAAGAGTGGCTTGACACAAGGAATGTTGCAGCTGAAACCCATGTCTTGCATACGTCTGTGCGTGGTGCTTCTTGAAGCACTGACTCCAGCTGCAGTCCACTCTGTGAATCTCCCCCACATTTTTGAATGGGTTTTGTTTCACAATCCTCTCCAGGGTGCGGTTATCTCTATTGCTTGTACACTTTTTCAACCACATCTTTTCCTTCCCTTCGCCTCTCTATAAATGTGCTTGGACACAGAGCTCTGTGAACAGCCAGCCTCTTTAGCAATGACCTTTTGTTTCTTGCCCTCCTTGTGCAAGGTGTCAATGGTCGTCTTTTGGACAGCTGTCAAGTCAGCAGTCTTCCCCATGATTGTGTACACCTACACCTACAGAACTAGACCATTTAAAGGCCTTTGCAGGTGTTTTGAGTTAATTAGCTGATTAGAGTGTGGCACCAGGTGTCTTCAATAATGAACCTTTTCACAATATTCTAATTTCCTGAGATACTGATTTGGGGGTTTTCATTAGTTGTCAGTTATAATCATCAAAATTAAAAGGAATGAACACTTGAAATATATCAGTCTGTATGGAATGAATGTACAAGTTTCACTTTTTGAATGGAATTACTGAAATAAATATACTTTTTGATGATATTCTAATTATATGACCAGCACCTGTATGCATGTCGACTGGCTAACCCTACCTGCTAACACATTGCCCATGTGTTGCAACGCTATTGCAAACTGTAGCGTATCACATACATGCAAAATCGCTGTTTTGCGTACAATAGACACGTCTTTTCCAAAGCGTGTATATGTGATGCCTGGGAGTAAAGTAAAATATTTACCTTTGAGATGTGGTGAAGAAGAAGTAGAAAGTGACATGATAAGAAAACACTCGAGTTCAGTACAAATACCTTGTGTACTTAAGTAGCTACAGTAGCCTAGTACTTTGTTACTGTCCACCACTGGGCTAAGCTTTGGCAACCTGAAACTAAGGAAAGGACTAGAGATGTATTTCTATATTTTGGCTCTGGACAGAAAGCTGTCATCCATTATGATGGTGAAAATAGCTGACCTTGAGCCACAGTGTTTTAAGTGGGAGCCCCCTACCCCTCATCAAGGCATTAAAATATGCAACAAACAAAACACCATTCATAAGCTGAAAAGTGTAGCCTACTCACACACACATCTTGGATTACCTACTGTAGGTCGATGTGTACAGAGCACTGCTGTTCAGTGGACTCTTTTGGGGAAAAATTTCTTTTTAGTTTTGATACATATTTTTGAAATACATGTTTATATAAATAGTCTTTTATCAGATTTACCTATTGTTATCATTTCTATTTGTACGGCTTAGTTATTAACTATAGGTAAAATCTAACTGCTAGTAAAATCCTGAGAGAATTGGCAAGGGCAGAGGGGCCGCTGCTGCAAATATTTGAGTGGCTCCTCCTCTAACACGCCTTATCTCACTCCAAACTTTTGATAAAACTTGAGAGCCCTGCTTATCATCCAATACAATTAGCTGTGCTGACATTGCTGAGCCTCCGGTGACAGATACACAGATAGTAACTGAAAGCAGCATGCAAGCTAACGCTGTAGCACGTCGATTAATGCAGTAAATGTACTGCGATCGTGGAACGAGCATGGATTAGTTCAACCTGCGTTGAAGTAACAGAGCCTGAACATGTCTGGAGAAAAGCCACAGCCTGCATGCTGGTGTTTCTGCGTTTATTGTGGTATTTCTGTATGAAAGCGGTTGTGTTTCGGATTATGCTCGCTCATGAGTTCAAGCAAGCACGCGTACGAGCACACGCCTGGTAGCAATCTTAAAACCGCACCGCTAGTGGCCGCTGGAAACTCCATAAGGCCCCTTTAAAGTTGTATGCTGGGACCAGGGTCGGATTGGCCATCTCGCAATTCTGGCATATGCCAGAGGCCATTTATTTAGGGGTGAGGGTTGAGGCGCCCAACTATATTTGGTGACCCATTTAAGCATTTTGCAGAAAAACGCTGAGAGAAATGATCATCTAAGACTCAGACGGTGGATATTTCACAAGCACGGACCAGGTAAAGCAACAGTGAACACTTTGGTGCAGGTGCAACTGGGTACAATGTTGGTTCGGTTTCAATTGGCTTCCTCATTAACCCCGCGGGTGAAAACTGTATTGCGGGTGGAAATCACGAGTGCAGTGTCATTTCATCCACTTTATAAAACAGCCTACTGCTGATGGAGAAAGTCAACAGGGCCGAAAAATACAGGGAGAGAGAAAGAAAGAGGCAGGGCCAGTGCTGTGAGGAAGGATGCTACTGTAGGCCTAGCAGACACAGAGAGGGGTGTGGTAGAGGTAGGAAGAAAACAGTTGCACAAAAATGTTCGGGTTGTAATTAACTCTGCAGTAGAGGAAGACAGTAACAGCAGACAAACAGACAGAGAGCACACAGACTCTACATGCTCAGATGGACAGCCATTGTTTTAACTGCATGTATAACTTTGTTATAAATGTGTGCTCTTAAAAAACTATTGAGCATTGTGTACCAGCCACATACATGAAATGTTACAAATCTGTTAACATTGGTGTCATTTACACTGGACATCGTTTTTTGAAAGTGAAATTGGTTAAAATATTTTCTGAAAAATAGCTTGGAACAAGAAATGTTAAATCACAAATGAAAATGCGTTGAGAAAGGTTTATTTGCACAATAAGAAAGTAACTTAAGTTAAAAAAAACAAGCTACTGATTTTACTGCACAACATTTTATTTTATTATTTTGAATTGTCACCTGCTACCTGAATTTTGTGCTGCCATTCATATAAATAAAGACATTTACTCCATAAATTGGTGCAGAAAATGTCTCCAGAATGCAGGAAATTAAGTGTTTAATGCTCAAAATTATATATTTCATCATCGAATATTTCTTAGAATAGTGTTAAAATATCTTCTCGTCTTGTTCTCGTGACCAAAGTCTTTCATCACACCCCTATTCTCAGGCCTTATGTCCCCACCTCTTTTCAACTATTGTTTCACCATTTGCACACAAATGTAATTACACATTTGTGTGTACAGTGGCAAAACAATATCCAATAATGTATTTTTTTATGCAAATTCTGAAAGTATTCATTATTGGTCACTTGATAGGCACAGGTCTTGTTATATATCACCATTAGCAGTGGAATGAAATACATGTTTTCCACCAGGGCAGTAAAATGTGACGTTTAGCTGCTGATCTGAGCTTCCCTGCTGTTACCGTTGCATTACCAATAATATTCATAAGCTGTCAGGAAGCTAACGGCACATTTCTGTCCACCTAACAAAGTCATAACAGAGCGCTGGAGAAGAACTACATGAAATTACAATCCAACTACATATTTTTTCTACCAGCGCGGTAAATGTTTAGCTGCTGATCTTAGCTCCGATACTGGAAGCTGCCGTTTTATTGCCAATTAGCGATCAGCTAATTGTCATGAACTAACAGACAAAGCCAAAACAGAGCGCTGGAGAGAGAGAGAGTAACTACATGTAATTAATCCAACTACAGATTTTACACCACAAGCCAAAGCATAGCGCTGGAGAATAAACCAATCCAGCTAATGTTACGTGTTTTCTACCAGGGCATTAATTTCAGCTGATGCTTCCATGCTCTAAGCTAACCATACGGTTTTATTGCCTATTAACTTTACTGATCAGCTGATTGTTTCAACGTAACCGGCAATGCCAACCCACAGGCTGGAGAGTAACTAGGCGACATGAAATTAATCCAGCTATTTACACCACTGACAGGGGAAACATGTCACAGCTCTCTGTGATTATGGCCAGCTTCTAGCTAAAGCTATCAGTTTTCATTTGCACCACTAAAGTCTGACAAACTTAAGTTAATTACCTGTCCAGCAGAAAACAGACTACTTCAACACCGCTTTGAAAACATCTGTCCCACATAATAGTCTTCCATTTGGGAAAATCCACAACATTGTTTTCTGCCGTCAGCTGTCTTTATCTGTCCCGACTCTGTGTGGCTTCATGGTATAACGATCCACAGACTGTCGGCTCTCATGCTAAATAACGCGTGTGCTCATTTCATTTGTCCAAATGACAACATGGATCTTATATTGCATTTCTGTCAGTAGATCCTCAGAAATAGTACACACTGAACCTTTAAAGTATGGAGCCTGTAAAAGGTGAAAAATTTCAATTCAAAATGGCAGACTTCCTGTTGGGTTTAGGGCAGTGGTCAATAACAGGCATACCGCAGTCCGCATCCTGACCTATTCGCTATGCTTTCCGAACCGACCCACAGCCGATTTATTATTGAGACTTACTACCTCGTGACGGAGCATCTCTTTTTTAACCCGCGCAGCTTTTCTAGCATTTACTGTACTGGTTTAGCGGCCCAGGAAACTCACAGACCAATCGCATGTGCTCCAATCGTCTCATGTGATGCTGCTCAGCCAATCAAATCTGTGCATTCCAATAAGTATTGCGAGTTGAGCCGCGAGATTCACTAGAGAAGTTTTGTAAACACGCACAAATTGAGGAGACGAAAGACAAAAGAGATTTCACACGGCTTTTAATCATGAATGTACAGATTCTTACATGTACATTCTTGTACATCATTTCAAGCTACACTTTTTATTCATTTTTTTCTGAAATTAGGCACTTTATTTTAGTTTACTTAAATTTAGAATTTATTACTAGAGTAGTTATTATTTATTATCCCTCCAGTTTGATGTGAAAACTGACAGTAAATATACTTGAAATATTTGATTTGACAGTCGGTTGTTGACTAAAAACATATGTTGATACAACTAGGCAACGTTATGGCACTGAATAATAATGCAAGTTAGTCATTTTGATGTTCCGGACCTTTGGGAAATTTTCTCTAACTGGACCTCTTAGGATTCTAATTGAATTCCCCTGGTTTAGGGTTTGGCTTAAAGAGGCTTTTTTGTGTGGGGTTAGGTGTTATGGTTTGGTGAAACGGAGTAAGTGGCGCTATGAGTATGGGGTGTGAATCTTATGTGAGCATGTACAGTGAAGTTACAACAACTTTCTGTTTCATTGTCAATGTATTATTATTGCACAGCAAAAATTTGAGTTGATGGGATTATTTCTCTAAAGTACGGGCCCATAAATCACCTAAAAATTACCATTCAAAATGGCCGACTTCCTGTTGGGTTTAGGGAACTACTCCCAGGGGCGTATTTGTAGGTTTGTTTCAATTTTGTGCAAAGTTTTGTGAGTTTCGTTAAGAATAAAATGTTATTATGACAGATAACAATTAAAAATAACAACAGTTACAGGGGTGTAAAATGTGAAATTTTTTTTGTCTTTACTGTTTCTCAGGACCAGCACATCCGATCTCATCGTTTACCTCGGACGTGACTCCCAGGAGCTCTCGAACCCTAACGAGGTGTCGCGGACTGTTTCCAAGATCATCATAAATCCCGACTATGACGCCTACTCATACAACAACGACATAGCCTTGTTGCAGCTGTCCTCACCTGTTACCTTCACCGACTACATCAGCCCAGTGTGTTTGGCAGCAGACGGCAGCGTCTTTAATTCAGGAACGACCTGCTGGGTCACCGGATGGGGAAACATCCAAGATAACGGTGAGAATTGTTATTGTCATTTTTAAATGTATTGTTAAAATTGAATGATTGAATGTAGTAATTTAGTTTTAATTGTTGTGTTTTGCAATAACATGTTGCAAAGGCGCCATTTTTTGATCAGATTCTGATTCACACCTTTTACTGGCTTCTTCTCCATCTCATTATGCAACCGAGGCTTCTGGGTATTGTATTGTATCTCAAAAGCTTTGAATATCCTGCAAAAGTTCCTTTGAGCTTTGCAGGAAACGTTTGCAGGTGTTTTGAGTTAATTCGCTGACATTTCGACATGTAATCATCAAGATTAAAGAGTAAAAATACATAAAAATATATGCCTCTGAGATGTAGCAGTATGGTTGTATAGAGTAGCATAAAATGAAAATACTTAGGTAAACTATCTCAAAATTGTATTTACATACAGTACTTGAATAAATTGACTAAGCTATGTTCCATGATTGCCTTTAATACACCCAAATAGTGATTTTGGCATGTTCCAGACCAAAGTTAACATTGGTGAGAGGATTGTGATGAAATTTAAGACGGTGGTCCTACAGGATCTCACAGTGGGCAAGTTCAGCACCGACAAAACGTAGCAAAATGTTTTTTTCAACAGAAATGGTGGTGCCTCAAACACCCTGTTGCGTACACGAGCGCATTTTCCTACGTTTTTTATATCATTGCGTTTACAAACTCGTCGCAGCTGATTGGGACACCTGGTATGAAAAGATACCCCGAAGCCAGTTGTGGAACGTTGCAAGGAAACATGTCGTTCAATCTGAAAAACGTAGCAAACCGGTGCAAAACGTTTTGAGATTGAACTCACACAGTGAGTTTAAGCTTCAGATACCAAAGACAGTTTATGACTGTTCAAGCAACCAATCAGAATAAGCCATGAAATGATGCCAACCAATACGGCAGCTGTGTCCCAGTAGGTAGAGCGGGTTGGCCGTTAATCGGAAGGTCGGCTGTTCAATCCCCGGTCGAAGTGTCCTTGGGCAAGAACCCCAAATTGCCCCTGGCGGCTGTTCTGCTAGTGTATGAATGTGTATGACTGGTGAATGTAGTGTAAAAGCGCTTTGAGTGGTTGAAAAGCCTAGAAAGGCGCTATACAAGAACAGAGCATTTACATTTACAAAAATATGTATGTCTCTCAACACTGTCTGACTTCCTGTCTATGGCTCTCAGCTCCGAGCCCATTGGTTCCTACTGAAGACAAACATCTTTAAAAACACCTTACAAATATATTTCATGTTTAAAAAGGCTCAGTAATTTCCTAAAACAGTTGCTGACTGTAGTTTCTATCAGACAAACAGGAGGATATAGTGCATTAGTTGGGGACTACGTGAAGTTGGAAACCACGTGAGTATTTGGGACAGCAGGACAGTGTCTGTGGGACTGAGTCAGAATAAACTGCAGTGTGTGTGTTCATAGTGAACATGTGAACCAGGGCAGCAGAGAGTGTCTAGAAGAACAAGATCAGGCTGTGAGACACATAGTGTTGACAACAAGAAAAATACAGACTCAATTTAGGTCTCTTTTCTTTTTCAGTTTCACTTCCTTACCCAGACTATCTGCAGGAGGTTAGTGTTCCCATCGTGTCCAACAGTGATTGTAATGCTATATACGGTTTAATCACAAACAACATGATGTGTGCCGGTTTCCCCCAGGGAGGAATGGACGCCTGCTACGTGAGTTTTTCTGCAAACCACTCTTCAATCAGCACTAATCAATAGACTTTCCTCTTTGATAAAGCTTATAGTTAGGGCTGGCTCAGGTGAGTCCTGAACCATCCCTTAGTTATGCTGCTATAGGCCTAGACTGCCAGGGGATTTCCCATGATGCACTGAGCTCCTCTCTCCTCTACTTTCTCTCCCTCTGTATGCAACCTCATCCCATTACTACATGTTACTAACTCAACTTCTCCCCTTTCCGGTAGTCTTGGAGCTGTGGAGTCTGGATCTGTGGTTGCGAGTCACCTGCTGCCCCCGTGTTCTTGTTTGACACCCTCTGCCATAATTGTTATTACTAGTCCTATTGTTGTTATTATTATAATTAACATTACTATAATTATCCATACAATTATTAATTTTCAGCCTCTACCACTATTACTTTTACTGTCTGTACTTCTGTGCAGATATTGTGTAGACTGCGACCCCCTACCCCTCCAGTCCTCTCTCCCTCATTCTTGCTAGCTCTCTATCTCTCTCTCCCCCCAACCGGTCGAGGCAGGTGGCCGCCCACCCTGAGCCATGGTTCTGCTCGAGGTTATTGCCTCCTAAAAGGAAGTTATATATATATACCTCAACCTATAATAAACATCTAATATATTTGTAAATTACATCTTGTATTTCAAATCTGAATCTGCAAAGTAATTAAAGTACATAGTGTATTGCAGTGAAAAATTTGCCTCTGAATTTAAATTCTCACTACAGGGGGATTCAGGCGGCCCGTTGGTAAGTAAAACTGGCTCTATCTGGGTCCAGGGAGGAGTGGTGAGTTTTGGAGAACCCTGTGCTCTGGCCAACTTCCCCACAGTCTACACCCGAGTGTCCCAGTTTCAGTCCTGGATCAACAGCCAGATCACCACCAACCTGCCGGGCTATGTCGTCTTCACGGGGAACACTTCAAACTCTGACAGCGCTACAACCTCTGAGAGCAGTTTTACCTCTGGCAGCAGTACAACCTCTGGCAGAACTATAACCTCTGGCAGCACTACAACCTCTGGCAGAACTATAACCTCTGGTAGCACTACAACCTCTGGCAGAACTACAACCTCTGGCAGAACTACAACCTCTGGTAGCACTACAACCTCTGGCAGAACTACAACCTCTGGTAGCACTACAACCTCTGGCAGAACTACAACCTCTGAGAGCAGTTTTACCTCTGGCAGCAGTACAACCTCTGGCAGAACTATAACCTCTGGCAGCACTACAACCTCTGGCAGAACTACAACCTCTGGCAGCACTACAACCTCTGGCAGAACTACAACCTCAGGCAGCAGTACAACCTCTGGCAGCAGTACAACCTCTGGAACCTCTCACCTGGTTTCCCTCTCAGTTCCTCTGCTGCTCTCCATCTCCCTCTTTGTCCTTTCATATTTAATTGTTTTTGTTTAAGGATTACCAAGATGTCTGGTTATAATTTTGATTTGACTATTTTTTCACTTAACTGATTAATTGTTTTGTCTTTAAAATGAAGATGTGTAAGCATGTTAAAATTAGTATGTTATTTGACATTTGAATTGTAAGGTTGTAATAGGTTTGACTGACGTATTAGTAAATAATAGGGGTGTGGAAAGACACTTTGCTCACGAGACGAGACAATCATTTTGAGCATTAAACATCTAATTTCCTGTATTCATGTGAATTCGTCTGCACCAATTTATGGTGGAAACATCTTTATTTATGTAAAGGGAAGCACACTTGGCAGGTGACATTTCAAAATCTGAAACTATAACAGAATCTAAGTTAGTCCAGCTCTCAGTCATTCTTTGCTGCTTTCAGATCGGTTTCTCCTGTTGATGAACTTTTTATTTATTTAATCATCCCTGCTGAGTCAGCACACATGCAGGCATGATTTAGTCTTCCCTTCTCTTTGTGTCTTTGTTTGGGGAAGTCACCTCTTAAAGTGTGCATTCGGCACCTTTTCATCTCAATGAGAATTAATTAATAAGATTAATTCAGTTTTAATTCAGTTAGAAACTCCTGGACTTTAATAGCTCCTGTGTTTCAGTAGGTTTTCTGCTCATATTCAAAACTTTCTGCACATTCAGAATCTCTCCCACAGATCTGTGCTCTGACTGAGCAGTAAGTCGTAATATTACAAGACTAATAGAATAATATTTTAAAAGGCTACCTGCCCTGTACTCCGCTGTGCATTGTGTTATTGCTCTGCTGATAGTTTCCCCTTCAGACTGTTTGGGACTGCATGTTGCATGTGAAACTAACCAACAACAAATTGTGATCAGGCAGAAATCTCACCTAAAATCAATACATTTAACTTCAGCACCTCTGATAAAGTGCAGCTCACAGTCCCAAAAAGGGCAAACTTGCGCCTCAGTTTTTAAATGTTTAAAAATTAGAATCAGAATCAGATAACAGGTACAATTTCACAGACAATGAGTTTGCCTTGGTATATTGGGCACATAAACATAATATGAAAATACAGAAAAAGTACAAAAATCCAAATGTACAAGTGTACAAAAAAATGCTTTATGACCAATAAGGATTAGTGCAATAATGCAACTATACTACCTATGTGACCACTTCTTCACACTATCTGTTGTTATACATTGACGTTAGTTATACATATATATATATATTTGTTTTTCACTACATGATAAAATTGATGTTTGGCGTGACAGCGTGTGGATGTCAATCAATATAATAGTTCAATTTAAAAGTTTAAAATTCTATTGTAAAATGTAATTATTATTTAAAGACAGAATGATATAAAATTAGTTATTGATGAATATGATTCTGTTTTTACACTTCATCATTTAAATAAAGCTCTAAAGAATCAGTTTCACAAAGCTCCTTTTAAAAGTGTTGTATTTATTAATTTTTGGTTGTAATTAAACACTTAAAGATTATAATTACTCCAGACTCCATGAAAGTATTTTTTCATTTCTTTCTACAGGTTTTACCTGATTTATTTCTTTAAGTTTGAATTTTCTGTATTTATGCTCAAATATTTAACATTTGCTATGTGAATATCAGAAGTTTATAACTTGAAGAATGAGATGTGATGGTGATAACATGTTTTTTTTTATTATCAGCTATTCATTTATTACTCTAATTAATCCCTTCAGTGTTGTTTTCTCAAATTATAGAAATATCATTCAGTGTGTTGCAGTTCAATATCACAGGTCGGATTTATTGCAGGGCTGTGTAATTGGATCACATTGTACAGTTGTTGGTTTGGTATTGATGCATATGCTGTAATATGTGTGTTATGAAAGACTCATTTCATAAACTGTAAATCATTACAGCCCCATTTAGTTTTATCCGCTTACTTCTTCTTTTACACTGAAAGAGCTCTGACAAGTTTGGGATTTTGAACTCAACTGTATGAGTTTTTCAAAGTTAAACTTGCATTACATCATTGTGTTGACTATTTGAGACTTTTGTCAGATTTATGTCGATTGAACTTGGGTATATAGTAGTAGTTGCTGCGTCTTTTGAGAGAAACAGTTTTCATTAAACCATAGCAAAGTTGAAACATGGATATAGTCAACGAAATATCCACTGCAAACAAGTCATGTATTCAAATTCCAACTTAAATATAGACACTTTTGTCAAACCGTTCTCACTCCTAAGTCGTCACATATGGATGCATGGTAAAGACCCCTGTGGCACATTTAACAGCTGATATTAAATTGTCTGTCTTAAAAGGACAAACAAAAACATTTAAAGACTGTCTCCCTTGTTCTATTTTCTCCCACATATGTGACATAATAGTGCTTGACATTAAAACGCAGAGGCATCTTTTAGAGTAGCATATGAAAAAATTAGAATACCGTGGAAAAGTTTATTGCGAGCACCCGAACCAGACTGAGAGATTAAAGGCTTCAGAAACCTTTGCAGGTGTTTTGAGTTCAATCAATCAATCAAAATTTATTTATAGAGCACTTTAACAGCAATCACAAAGTTGCACAAAGTGCTGTACCAAGAATAAAAAGCAAACATCAATAATGTATACAGTTAAAAACACTAAGAAATGAGTTCCAGTGGTGCCTTTTGTGTAATAAACAAGAGGCTCAAAATCATTAGTCTGTCTTAATTTTTCAGTAATTTACATACAAAAAGTACAAAATATGAAAATGACAATTAATATAGATTACATAAAGTTATAATTAAAAAATAAAAAATTTAGAATGGAAAAAAAGAAGTGTAGTTACGATCAACTTTAGTATCCTCCTATTCAGAAAACCCTAAAGATTACTCAAAGACCCTCAAATTCACTCAGATTAGCCTACTAGAATCATTGGACATTAAATTTCATTATATTTATATTAAATATATTGCTTCTTATTCCAAATTCTTATAGAGAACTGACACATTTTGTTGGAGACCTTTTCCCTTCACTCTCTGGAATCAAGTCTACCGGCCACTTTCTCAAATATAAACCCCTAAAAACAGCCACGTAGGCAACATGGCCGATTTCTGAACTGCGTCATTACAATCTTGGTGTCCAAGGTACTTTTCCATGATATTAAAGTTCAACAAAACAAGTCATTAATCTAAATATCCCTCTTATGTACATGACCCCCCCATTTCCTCAAGAACTTCAGTCTTCCTATGAAACACACAAACCTTTTTTTTAAACTTTGATGGCAACATGGTTCTCACAAGAAATCAAGGGTGAAACATAGAAATTAAGGTAAAACAGCATGATTTGTTTGTTCTCTTAACATGAATATTCTATACGGTACATATACACTTCTTATAACATTTTGTGATAACTGTGATACTATGATAACACTTATAACTTTCAAACTTCCACATCTAGATGTTTTCCTGTTGCTCCAGTAAGGCTTCAGCTGAGGCCTTCACATGTGAACATGTAGTTTCACAGGTCAACATGACATTTTGCATACATTCATTTGGATATAATTTCAGTGATTACATTTTTTCCCCAACTGCTCTCTCGAGTTTGTTTTCTCATGTGCCGAGTGTTCCCGAATGTTTTTGGAATTTGTATCTCGTGTGTCACTTTGTTTTATGGGTTTAAATGTCAAATCGACCTTCTATTTCCCATCTTGTGTATACAGAGCTGTTCCCGGTATCACTTTCACAGCTGCATTTCTCTAAAACTTTATCCTCTCATAGTTCACTGTTTTGGTAACAATGGATATCAAAGGAAACACCTTTACTCTGAAGCTTTGTTATTCCCTTAATTATTTCTTCCAACTTTATAAATGGTTTCTCTGCACTTAGACCTTTAACTACTACATTCCTCCAAATGTCAAACTCAAGGGTCAAAAGCCAGATAGAAGAGATGGGTTTTAAGACAAGTTTTAAAATCAGACAGTGAGGAAGCGTTTTTGGCAGAGAAGTTTGTCAGCTGACCTGATCAAATGGGTAGGTGTATAAGGATGAAGGGGGCAAGGCCATTCAAGGATTTAAAAGTCAGTAAAAGAAGTATAAATTGAATGGGTAGCCAATGGAGTGAACTTAGAACTGGGTGGAGAGAGAGAGATTAATTAATTAGTTGATTAGGGAGTTCTTCTCTGTTTGACATTTCTGTGTAATTTACAATACAGAAATGTATTTATTCTAAAATCTTTATCAATTTTGAGATGCTAGAGTTTTTCCATGAGCTGTAAACACAAAAGGGCTTGAAATACTTTACTTTGTGTAAAGAATCTAGAATATAAAAGATTCACTTGTTTTTCAACAGTTTTTAAAAGACAGTTTGGGGGACAGTTTAACTGGCAGATAGTGGCGCTGCAAATTCAGACATGAGAACCGATCAAACATCAGTACAGCATCAAACTTTACTAAACAGCTGTGGCTGGAACTGACAAAGAAACACATTGTGAACATGAAAACATGCAAAGCAGTACAATTAATATTATTCAACATATAGCCGACCTTTTTACAGAAAATATTCAGATGAAACCCCCGAAGTTATCATGAACATTTTCATAAGTAACTGTGATTTAAACACATTTTCCCAAAGTAACTGTAACATATTATTTACAGTTAATTTGTAATTAAATTACGTGACTAAACTACATGTAACTAGTTACTTCCCAACACTGGTAACTGGAATATAAATATATAATATATAATACTTTATTGCCAGGTATGTGAACACATACGAGGAATTTGACTCAGGATTGGACATTGCTCACGACACGAATACAAAATCTCAAGAATAAAAATAAAAATAAAATCAGACACAGACTTCAGTGTAGACAACACAAATATACTGCACAACAGTGCAGTGAGCAGTGTGCAAAGGATGCAGGAGTATGTACATGTCGGAGGTGGATGTGATATACAGGTACATATATATGCATACATGTACACAGTGCAATGAAGCATAGTGCAAAGGATGCTGGAATAAATAGGTGTAAGTATTTGTGCAGGAGTTACGACTTGAGGTAGGTGGATTTGGTATACAGTATCTACAATATGACAATATAACAGTATGAACAGCACTGAAATAGAGAATGGTGCATAAATAATAAGTGTTAGCCAGTAAACAGGTGGCTGATTAGAGACACAGTTACTGGGTTATTGCACAGGAATTGTTCCTGACACTGTGAATCAGAAATCAGCTGTTCATCAGAGCGATGGCTTGTGGGAAGAAACTGTTCTAAGTATGTTGGTTTTGGTGTACAGTGCTCTGTAGTCCCTACCAGAGCGGAGAAGCTGGAACAGATGCTTTTCTGCAGTCCTGACTGTCCGTTGTTGTCTGCTCCTGTCCTTTCTGGTGGCAGATCCAGGCTGGCACAGTGAGCTGGGTGAGTTTGGTGCTGAGGATGTCAGGAATGATGGTGTTGAACGCCGAGCTGAAGTCCACGAACAGGATCCTTGTATATGTCCCTGGAGAGTCGAGGTGTTGCAGGATGTAATGCAGTCCCAAGTTGACTGCATTATCCACTGACCTGTTATGCGGCATTCAGACCAAACGCAAATTTAATCCACGCAACGCTCTCCTCGTGGGGGTTTTATCGCTGGACAACTGCTGAGTGTTCACACACAATGCGATAACGCGAATAAACACAACTCGCCATTACTACAGCTGTATGAATCCAAAGCAAAAATTTTGCTGTGATTAAATAGCAATAAACGAGTAAAACTGATGCTGAAATAACTACAATATGATGCAGATTTGTTAAACATATGAATTCAAGCTTTGTCAGGTCTGTCAGCAGAATGAAATTGTTTTCTGAATGGAGTTCGGATCGATCAGGGCTATTCTATGCTAACTTGTACACAGTAAAGTACAGCGATACCTGGAAAGTTACATACACATGTTTTCTTAACTCACCAGGCAGCACTCAACCTCCTCGCTTTCTTCTCCCAGCAATGTCCAGTTTTGTCCGTTTTTATATAATATGAAGTAGTGCCAAATGACACCAACAACACTGGAACCGGATGTGCACGGAATCTAGCTGCTGAGAAGCTCGAGTGAAGATAAATCAACATTGTAATCCCAAAAATTTCAGTAAAAAGCTAATTCAATAAAAGCAGTTAACTCCGAGCTCCTCCCACGAGCAAACAGCGTAGTTGAGCAGAATCCAGTCCAACTCCAGGTGTTCTTGTCCAAAAGCTGGAGCACTGCTCCCTGCTCTTTGGCAGCTCACTCTGCCTGGCCATCTCCACACCACGCTCTGAAAATGATCTACTCACGCAAATTCATTCGCGTTGCCGGCACCGCCCCAGATTTCAGCGCACCAGGACTGTAGTCATTTAATCCAGAGATGGAGGGTATTTTGGGGACCAGGATGATTGTGGAGCGTTTGAAGTAGGAGGGCAGCTCCTGTTTAAGATCTGTGTGAAGATGGGGGCCAACTGGTCTGCACAGACAGGATGGAGACACACCGTCGGGGCCAGGAGCCTTCCTGATCTTCTGCCTTTGGAAGAGGTGGCTCACGTCCTCTTCACAGATCTTGAGTGTAGGTGAGGGGTCAGAGAGGGGAATGTGACTGTTTGAAGATGGTGTTGGAGTGGGGGGGAGGTGTGACTGTGGGCTTTTCAAAATCTACAATAAAAGCCATTCAGCTCATCTGCCAGTTGTTGAGTACCAGCAGTGTTGGGAGATGGTCTCCTGTAGTTAGTGATATATAATATAGTAACATTAACAGCTGACTTGATCAGGTCCAGTGCAGCTGATCTGCTGCCCAGCTGTGCATTCACGCCAAGGATGGTGCATTCAGTAATGCAGTACATTACTTGGATTAGTAAATAATAATATTACTGTTTTGGAAATAGTAATGTTACACTACTAGTTACTGAAAAATTAGTAAATCTAAAATGAGAAAAGTAATATTATTACAGTTCCTGCCCAACACTGCTAACAGTAGGCCAAACAATGAAATTAGTTTTATTTTAATGTTAGATTATTATACTAATAGAAATCATTTATACTTCAGAGATTCTGTGCAACCAAAATAAACAAATAATAATCAAATTAAACTCAATTAGCAACAGAACATCCTTAAAGGAGAAAGCAAGCATGTAACAAGATTTAACTGAAAACACAAAACTGAACACTTAAATTAGTACTTAAATTAAATAATAAAACTTTTAACAACCTCCCTCCTCTGAGGGAGTAAACACGAGCCTACAGCTCCACACTGCTGTCTGACCCTAACTTGTCCACTGACCCCACAGGGGTCATTTACACTGGGGATGTGGGGACATGTCCCCACCACATTTTGAAATATCTGATTTTGTCCCCATCACTTTTTAAAAAAAAATTAAATTTGTTCTGAAAAATAGCTTGCACCAATAAATGTTAACTAACAAATGAAAATTCTTTGAGAAAGGTTTATTTGCACAATAAGAAAACATGCAGTGCAATATAGTTTTCCCTCATATAAAAACAGACATTTCCACCGTAAATTGGAGCAGAAAATGTCTCTAGAATGCAGGAAATTACCAGTTTAATGCTCAAAATCTGCTCTGTTCTGTTGTCTGAAATGTTGAAAAGTAATTATGCAGTTTATTTCTATGTGTTACAACTTACGACATACAGCCAATCACCATCTGCTACGTCATCATACAATAATACAGCCGATCACGTTATGTGATTGTGACCAGCAGGCGCAGGCCCCCAAGCAGATCTGACCACCCGAGCACATCTGGTACCTACACCGGTATTTACATGAAGAAATGTCTAAAAGGCATGAACAGGGCAAAGGTGCAGAACTCTGTGACTGACTGTATTAGCTCCCGCTCTCCCTGGTCCTCTCCAAACAACGCTCTGAAGCCGTCTGTGATGTCTGGACAATCTCACCGCTTACAGGCTTTTGCAACATAGTGTCATGCAAATTTCTGGCTCAAGTTGAAAAATTTTGAACTCACGTGATCCAGCAAATGTCGCAACAAGGGAATTCTCATGGCAGAGCATCCCCGCCAAACTAGATATAGGCCTATCAGGTAAAGTTAATTGGGATTAATCGCATTGCTATGCACAAAATTGAATAATGAATTCTAAAGTAGTATATTGTGCACTTTTAATTTAAATGTACTGCTAAATACACAATATTCTTCCGTTACAACACGTCTGCACAACACAAACCCAGAATAATGCACATGTAAATATCTGCTACGTTGTTCTTTCTCTGTAGTTGTATTATTTTTCTCTATTGTTTTTATTATTCTTATTAACTTGCATTGTTTATTCCATCCATCCATCCATCCATCCATCATCAACCGCTATCCTGCGTACAGGGTCGCAGGGGGCTGGAGTCAATCCCAGCTTACATTGGACAGGTCGCCAGTCCAATTGTTTATTCCATATTTATAGATTTCTTGATTTATTTATGTCAACTGTATGATTGTCTACATGTAGCACCTTATCACTAAAGCAAATGCCTCGTATGTGTAAAACAGTTCTTGGCAATAAAGCTCCTTCTGATTCTGATTCTGTAGCGCTGTTTATCCTTTTTCAGCTACTGTAGAAACATGACAATACATGATAACATGGCGACGTCCATGGAAGGGGGGACCCTTAGATATACCTCATTCTAAGGTAATAAAACATAATGATTTATTATGTAAGGTCTTTACACCCCTCTGAAAACATAGTTATGGATCTTGTCTTGCATTTCTGTCAATAGATCCTCAGAAATATTACACACTGGACCTTTAAGAGCTCTTCTCTGGTAAACGTTTAGAATGATTATTGACATAGCTTTTCATCTATACGTGCTTAAACATTGTGACTTTGGCTGCTTAAGTTTCTAAACAATATTCCTGTGGGTTGAGGAGTGATGACCCGACCCTTGCGGAGGGTAAATCAATCACTTAGAAATGAAAAGCACATTATCAGTCACA
>NW_024041291.1:0-11484 GCF_014851395.1 Micropterus salmoides
TTGACCTGAAATGATAGAAACCTCTCTAAGATGCTGGATGAAAAGTAATCTTTCTTCCCCTCCTCTAACTTCACCCATCACTTATTTTCACTCTCTGGCCTTCATCCCTTCCCCCTCAGGATCACACTGTCTGATCTCCTGCCACAGTGAACTCTGTAGCATAAAAAAAAGATATTGGCACCGCAGGATTTTCATACTCATTGCACATTCCTCGCCTGTCAACCCAAGAGCCCTTGAGATGTGAAATATTAGTAATATATAGTTGTTTCCAATATCCTAGTATTTCCATTTATCTGTTTAATAGTAATAGCTTTTTTTATTAACGACTTTCAAGCAATAGCAAATAGTGCCTTCCAAAGTTTTTACAGGACATAAGCAGATTTAAAGAGTTGGTATTCTGCTCATTTTCAGGTTCAAATCTTAATCAGGGGTTGTACCAGAACAGGTTTACATGGTTTAATTTTCAAAAAACACCATATTTTTCTCATACTGCCATTGCTGCAGCTCCTCTTTTCACCCTGTGCGTTGTACGCTCCGCTCTTGAGCTACAGAGTGATGCATCTTGTACAAAATCTTTGTTGGGAGTTGCACACGCACAGTTTCTAGGTAAGGACTACTAGCCAATCAGAAGCAGAGAAGGGCGGGTCGTAAGAAACAAGTTGGTGTGATCCAAATCAAAGCCGCTTCAGACTGCGACCGTAACAGATGGCATAAGTTACTCACAAGTCCACAACCACACAACATCATTGTTCCACATCTTACCATCAGGACTAAACGTTGAACTGTTGCCGGTGTTTTGACTCTATGCTGCCTTGCCGAAAAATGCTACCATAGCGCAAATCTATAGACTCGACTCTACTCGGCCCTGCTCCATTTTCCATTGCAGATAGTAGTACGCTTGTTGTCATAGCGACGCCACACACAACTGCTGCGACATAATGTTCAATGCGACACACAACCACGACCCACAGCTTTCTCTTTTTTAAGTTAAAACTTTCAACATTACTCAGAATGTGAAGACAGATAAGCGGTATGAAAACCTTCCAGCTGTGTTTCCCCTGCCGTTGTTGCTGCAGCGGTCTGTGTGACGGCGGAGCAGAGGGCTCTGTGAACGGCGGCTGGCCAGCCTCACACGCTCCTCCCGCGGTTTGGCACAGACATCACTTCTTGTAAAACTGTCAATATTCGAAATCTACACAGCTGATTTCTCACCTCAAACCTTCTCAGAAGTGGATTTAGTGATGAAATTCCCTACGAAAACTGTAAAATGTAAAACTTTCTGTTGCTGGTCTCTGTCTGGTGCACGCAACGATGATGCAGTGAATAGTGAATATTCTCTCTGACCAATCAGCAGTCTGTCGTGTTACATTTTAGTATCCTTCAGCTCGCTTGGAACCTCGATGGAGGTGAGGTGATACGAAAAAAAGTACAACATTTCTACAATGGAAAACCAAACAAAGGCGAGTCGAGACAAAGGGCCTCCGCTCAGACTAGCTTGGTTTGAGGGCGTGCCTGACCCCCGCTAGCCGCTTGGCAAGCTTTAGGACGCGTTTTCATTGTGATGTCACAAAGTAAGTGAAGGGCTGGACTACAAACGAGCTGTTTTCAAGCAGTTCAGAGCAGAGCTTTCTGTGGGAGATGGGAACTCCCTTTGGGCTGGACTTCTGGCTTTTTCACTTTGCAAACCTGTTACATGCACAAAAAAGATATATAGCTCAATAAAGGAGAGGGGAAAAGCCAAAAAGCATAATACCACCTCTATAAGAACAGTTGCAAGATGTAGAATTAAAAAGTAAAATATATTAAAAAGAAAAAAAATATTGTTTTATATATTTTATTGGCCATTACTTATAACTCACCAGCAGGTCAAGAGTGATGATGCCAGTCATTATACTCATATTCATTCTTGTTGACTAAAAGGTCAGTGTTTCTCAATTTTGGCTGCGTATCTTTAAATTAAAGAGAGGTGTCTTTAAATATAAATAAAGATAATAAAGATATGGACCACATAAAATCTGGAAAGTATGTGATTGTGAAGAAGGTGAAGACAAATTCACAAGGGACGAAACAGAAGGGAATACAAACATATGCTAACATAAAAGGCTTTGAAAATTAATGTTATGAATCACTTTAATCATGATTTAAAGAATAATTTAATTAACTTCATTGTTAATAACTGATAACATACAACCAAAAGTCTGATTCTTCCTAGCAAACTCTAACGCTAATAAGAAGTACCATAAACATGCTTGTAGGAGGTTTTTATATTTATTAAATTTTTGTTGGATTTCTTCTTTTGATGTTTCAGATTATGTCACTATATGTTGTACACCTTCTCTTGAAAAGACCTCAGAACGCTGGCTGCTATTCACCAAATTGCTGTGAAAGATATGCACACTCATGCTGAGAATATAATACACACATCTTACACACGGACATGGACTTTGTGGACTTAATGTTCTGGAAAACACAGCTAGTGTAAATGAATCACAATTAGCTGAATGTGCTAATGTCAGTGTCCACTTTCCCTGTACTGCTGGAGTTCTGAGAGATGGTATGTATGTACACGCCCCTATTGCGATCTCGCTCTGTCTTTCTCTCTCTCTCTGCTGCATATCAATGGCTGTGCATCGCTCCAGGCCTCTGTCTCATTGCACCTCCTCTCCCATTTTTCAGCGCTTTAAATGAGGCATAGCAGGCGCTTTGCTACAGAGCTGAATGCACTCCACTCACCTTGTTTAGTCATGATTTCCCACCTGAGCGAGGAGTGTTGTTTGATCTCATTTGTTTAAAATCGTCTGATGTTATTAAGTCTGTACCTTCTGGTTGCTGGCCGGATCCCTGTATGCTTGTCTGCTTGCCCTCGTGGGTCAGCGCTGAGATTTCAGTCGTGACACTTCCTGCATATTTTTCTTGCCTTATCCTGTTATTTTTTTAAATAATTGTGTTTTCTGCCATTTGTGGTGGCAATTTGGCTAAGACAGTGATTTATTTCTAACAGTTGGTTAAATTTCTCAATGAACCATCTGTTTGGTGGAGTAAATACAGAAAGTTGAACATTGTCGTAATTGGAGACTCTTCATATTGAGAAGTGTTGATTGGCTTGGTCATAAGTCAAGCATCAGCCCATGTCAGTTTAACAAATAGCAGGCTTCCACGACTCTCCCACATCTTTGCTGTGGACCTGTTTCTTCTCCAGAGGACGATAACATACAGAACATGACAGATTTCTGCTTACCATATAACAAATGGACAGTTTTATATAATTCAGCTGTTGGCAGATGACATACCACAGAACCCCTTTCAGCAGGTAGAGCAGCCCAGAGCATCCAAAACAACTGGAAAGGGATCTCCCTCTTCCCCTTTCTCTCTCTGTCTTTCGGGCTATTTGTTCAGAGCAGCAGAGGAGCTTGGGTGATGCTGTCTGATTCAAACCGGATCAAAGCAGCTGTTCATATCAGGGCTGCCAATGGGAGAGATATCAAAGCAGCAGGCATACACACACGCACACATATCCAGTTGTGACACACACACACACAGTGAGGTACGCTGTGTGTACATCCTGCATGAGCGCTCACAAGAGCACAAAAACACACATAACAGACCACAGCATACAGCCAAGACATGTTCTTTCTGCATGTTCATGTGTACGTGTGTTTTGGCCTTGTTCTCCAGTAGGCACGCCACGAGATTTTGCGTGATATTAAAATGTGACGATTCTCGTCAAGGTGAAAAGCGTCTCACGATGTCAGCTTGACGTGACATCGTGAAAACAATAAACGGTGTCAGAGTGACACGAACAATATGTAAGCAGCATTTCAAAATTCACCTGTGTTGTTTTGCATTTTGTGACTTTTAGTCATATAATATAAAATATTGTCTCGTTCTTGTGAGCTAAGTGTATTGTCACCCCCTATTCACCAGTCTTCTTCACATGTGTCTTCTGTGTATAGGGAATGATAGTTGCTTGATGTCATGCTCTAATGATGTGACTAGACCACTGACAGACTGACTCTGACTGGCTGGTTTGATGGAAGACTGACTGATTTACTGCTTCTTACCATTAATATAGGTTAAAAATACCAAACATTTGCTGTTGACAGATTTCAGTCCTTTCTCCAGTTTGTAAAATTGGGAACTGAAGAAAGAAAAAACAAATGCTAATACTTATTATTGTATTTTTTAAAGTATTATTGATGATGGAAATGAATTGTCTCAACCTTAATATAGAGTATTGCTGCACCTTGGTAATGCAGTGTTGCAGATATTATTATTGAGCTGAGACTGCAACAGTGTTTGAGGTGTCTTATAACTCCACATGAGTATATAACATATCACACAAACAAATCTTTTGTGTGCGAGTGTGAGACATTTGTGTCACGCATATTGCTCTCACCTACTGAGGTGAGCAGTGGAAGACCTGCAGCTTCTGTAGTGGCCGCCTGTGCTGTAGATTCATGCATTTTGAATGAAGGTCTCTCAATATATCTTCTGGTCCGTCTGTCTTTCTCACTCTGGCTCTTTTACTCTTACTGTCTGTCGCTCTGCCATTCTGTATCTCTGCTTTCCTCTGCATCTCGTCTTGCTGCTGAGATAATTTTTTACGCCACCAAACAGCCGCAGGACGCACATCTCCACACTCTGTTTCTGTTTACTTCAACACTTTCTGAATAGTACACATCTCGGGCAAATTGGTTTCAGCAAACACTTTTCCCAGCCAGAGTGAGTGAGTTTGATATCCTCTGAACCTGCCCACTCCTCTTTCTCAGTCTACTGCTGATGCACTAATGGTAAATATCAGATCGTACTGATGTAATGGCTTCCCCTGGTGTCACTGCCTCAAATACCTGCAGGCAGTTAAACAGGCATGTCTCTGTTGTCTGCAAACACACTGCTACACACACACACACCCTACACAACATGTAGGACAAAGTAACAGCTGCAAAAAGCATATTCAAACACCAGTAGACAGGAATCTGAGTACAAAGACAGAATGAAACAAACACAAAGACAGACAAAGACACAAGGGGACAAACAAGAAGGGGAAGGAAGAAATGAAGCTGAGTGTAGGCTAAACACGTATTTGGGTAAGCTTGTCATGCACACTAATCCCTTTCCTCACCACCTCCGCATGCCACAAAACACACACACAGCATTTCGCCTTTATTTATGGCTGTAGTTTTATTGTGTAATGGTATGAAGGAGACCGTGTTTGGGCAGCTGTAGCTGTGGGCAGAGAATGTAGGTTTCCCCCCTTTGAGATTCATTTTAACTGCCCCAGTATTTACATTCCTCCCCGTCGGTTGCCGCTTCAGTACTCCTATCTCACAAATTGCTTTCCAGCGTTTACATTTTATACATTAATGTGATGTTTTCTTTCAGTAAGAAGTGCAGCAGCCACAGCACAGCCCTGTAGTCCTACATTAATAAACATGAACCAAGCAGAAAACTTACATTTTCCAGTTAGTAGTGTGATTATTGTATTTTGTCACTTGTTTAAAGGTGCTCTGTGGAGTTTTCTTGGAAACTAAAAAAAGTTGTATACGTTCAGTGTTACTCACTGAAACGCATTATGTGTGCCCGTGAGCTGTAATAAACGTGTTGAGTGCATTCCCTTCCTCATTAAACGTTTGCACATTCAGTATCGTTTACATCCATGTTAAGCAGCTTGCACTCTTCTTCTTCCCTGCCATTGCTGGCGCACTGCAGCATATCTTGGTGCGTTACCGCCATCTGTTGATCAGAGGAACAGTGTGAAAAAATTGGCAGGAAAGTGTACCGCGTGTGTGTGTGTGTGTGTGTGTGTGTGTGTGTGTGTGTGTGTTCTTGCACATGCATCCTTGTGCAAAATACGAATAAAAAGGAGAAAAGTCATAGAAAAGCAGCTCCGTAGCACTCCTAGAGGTCACAAACTCCACAGGAAACCTTTAATCTCACAATCTGAGCATAAACACACATAGGCACAAATATATTAATTTGTCTTTATTCATATCAGAAAGTGTATATTTTTCCTGTTGTTCAGCTGTTTATTGATATAACCATATTCATATTATCTCTTCTATTCATATAGAACTTATTAACAAGCAAAATTACAAAATGCTTCACTTAAAATATCAAAATATAAACATGATGATTTTTATTGATAAACAGATAATAAAAAAGTTGCACAAATCAGAATCGGCTTTATTGGCCAAGTATGTGTACACATGACATACAAGTGGGTAGAACAACAAATAGGTAGAAGAACGATAGTGACACAGTGTAACAGCTGAACACGATTTCAAGCCTGTTGCGCACAGCTCAGTATCTCCAGGTGGGTCTATTTCATAAATGTGAGCCAATTTTACGTGAGTCACTTTTATGTAAAGGTCACAGCAATCTGACTGGGCCAGACCTAGAAGCATTCCCATAACAATTTCAGCCAGCAACATGAGTCTGAATTGAATGTAGTCATGTTAACATAATCTCTGCAGCAGCACACACTTAAATATTAAATACAGAGAGACATTAAATGCATGTCTTAGTGAGAGCACAGTAATTTGTCTCTTAAGTAGCCTCATCTCTAATGCACAAAGACAAATGGTACTCCAAAACACTGCGAATATGCACATTTAAGCACAGTTTTCCCCAAAAAAACACCCTTGTATAACTATAATAATCATCTGACCAGCTGTTTCCCAAGGTTTCAATTTTAATCAATACCCAACGCTTTACTTACAGCATGTGGGCAAACAGGAGTCCCAACTTAGTGTCTTGCCTGTTTCGTGAAACACTTTGGGCTGCATCTTTGCACTGAAGGCGCTGTACAAATTTATTATTTTTGTTATTCTATATTTCTGCACTGATGAACATTATAAAACAGGCAGCAGAATTCTATAATAAATGATGCAATTGATGAGAAAGTCTATTAGGCATTTAATGAGAATCTGGGGCAAGTATCTCTCATGCTGACGACATTCTGACAACGTCATTAAGGCTTCAACAGCAACAAAAAGTTTTAAATCTGTCTGTTATTTAGCCTATGAGGAAACATTAAAACACTCTTCTTCTTTTTGTTTATCATTTTCACTGCTTCACGTGCACTGGTCTCATGCCTCAGTTGCCAAATATCATACAGACAACTTATAATTGCCATATATGTCTTGCTCAGGGACACATTTGTAGATGTGTCGCAGTGGGACTTCAATCCAGGTCTCCCATACAAAAGGTATGTGTCTTATCCACTGCACCATTGCCACCCACTACGATATGCATCCCATGTCTGCAAGAGTTTTCAGTAAGTGACATCACAAGCAGCCTGCAGTGCAGCTGTTTTTTTTACGTTGGCCTCCACAATCTCTTTCAATATTGACTTCGTCCTCAGATTGGGAGTATCACCTTGATGTTTGTGTTGATCACCCTCAGAGGTCATTGATAATGATCAAAACAATTTCTACTTAGAGGCAGCGAGAGAAGGTTTTTGTACGCCCCCGCTTTATACCTCCCCTGCTTCATGGCTTCAATTACCCAGTGTGACGACATAAGTATGAATAATGCAGTGGTCCCATGTCCTGACCTGGAGTACAAAGTCCGCCTGTGTGTGCACACTGACATGAGAGAAAGAGGGCATAGGTTCTTATTATCAAAGCCCAGCTGGAACAAGAACAGCAGTAATGCAGAAGCTGAAACAGCAGTGTGTGTGATACACTGGTCATCCAAATGATCTTGATCACTGAACTCATACATTCCCCTCAACATGTAACCCCCATTCAGAGTTATCATTATTATCCAGCGTTTCTATGTTTAATAGTGTTTACAGCTGAGTTTTTTTGCCCTGGGATGTTTTTGCATCAGGCTCCTCTGACACTGTTGAGAGATGTTTTATCCTAATGAGGCTTACATGGGTAATTAAGACTAGATAAAATGTACTGTAGATTAAAAAATGATAATCCAACGGCACTGTGAAATATTTTCATCACGCTGTGGTGCCTTTCCAGGGTAGTACTGTGATCAGTGCGTCACGCAGGGTAGAGTTGCTGTCACAGGGACCCTCGGTTGATGAATGGCACTGTATTTCTTCTATATGGCATCCATCTCCAAATGCAATCTGTTATCCTCACTCTTACTTCACACCATCACCCTTCTGCAATATACAGTCCTCTCATATGATCTCTAGCCTGGTTATACGGTAGCCATCTGTGCATAAACAGTCTGACCACCAACATTATTCCTCAAACATAAACACTAAGCCTTTTAAATATTTTGTTTTTCAGATTTAAACACTTATATTAATACTCATTGAACACACTCGACAGAAGGATTTTAGATGCACTGTTATTGACCTCACAAATTTGACACTCGTCTCTCCTCAAAATATTTTTGATAATCTGTCACACTCTACTGTATTGTGAAACTCTTAGTTATTAATAGAAGATAGATATCAGGTTCTGATGGGGAAATAAAGACTGACAGATGTGAATGAAGGGATGAAAAAGTGACAAAGTGCAAAGAGGGATGGATGCCAAAGGCAGCAATGTTTGAGCCCGGAAAACAAAGGCCAGCAGTGGCTATTAATGTTATTTCAGACCAAAGTAAAATGCAGAGGGAGATTTCTCCTCTTTTGTTGGTGAGCCATTCCCCTCTCAATCCCTCCATCTGTCTCTGTCACTATAAAAGCAGTGATAGCAGAGAGAAAAACACCACGCTGTATATGGGCAGGGATGGATGAGTAAGAGATAGGAGAGAAATGTGTGTGTATGCATGTATCTGTTGTGTGCGTGTCTAAGTTTTGTTTGCGATCTGTGTGCCGAGCATCAATGATTCATCGTGATCCGTCTCCCACACCCTGTCTGCCAGACTGAGTAGGGAGAAAGGGTTGTTTGCTGTGTACCAGTGTGTGTGTCATGGGAGCTCAAGGTACGGTCACATTTGCCTTCGGTCCAATGAAAATGCTCCACACTTGCCACTGAAATAAGATGTGATGTCACAGGTCCGATAGCGGTAATGAAAAAAATCTGAGCACAGTGATTAAAGACTGTAAACATTCTGAGGGCGATGCAGCAATTTGTGATCTATTCTAGAGTAATTTACAAAACAGAGTGATGGCACACCTCAAGAATAATTACCCCTTCATTTTCAAACCCAATATGCATCAACACAACACTGTTTCTTTTTGTCAATCATGCAGAAATGCAAGTTGAATAATGGTGAGCTTTGACATGCAAGTCAGCTGGATCTTAATTTCTCCGTGGTATCAGCTTCACTTAAGACGAATGCAAACAAATCCGTAAGAGATGCCAATGCAGCAATGAGGACGTTAATCATCACTGGTTTCCCAACATGCAAACGCAGTCAATTGGATAGCGTTACTCCACAAAATGGACAGAGATGTTGTTGCAGTTTCAAGCTATCTGTTTTACTTTATAAAGTCAGGAGCATGGTGACGTGTCAGGACACAACAGAAAAGAAATACCAGGAATGCAAGGTCATTGCTGCTGCATCACAACTGTGTGACATCGTAAACAACACATTTTGATCATATCTGAAGTAATATCTAACCCAACTCTTAAATACTGCAGCATCTTTGAAAAGTGATATATGAAGTCGTCTTGCAGCTCTCCCAAATCTGTAGTAAATGGTGGATGGTCTAACGTATCGGATTGTCACTGGAAGGTTTTTCTAAACCAGTCCAGTTTTTAGCATTGTTCACTGGATCAAAAGAGTAAGCCATGACATGCTGATGAACCCAAGTAACTGTGCCAATGTACCTGAGCCACCTACTTTTCCCTGAGAAAATCTGATTTGATCTGGATGGGAAAGTCCTGATTTTGCCATCACTATCTGATCCGGTAGAGTGTGATTTATGGCTACCTTTAACTTGTGAACTTGTTGCCAACATGCCTGCTGATGTGTGTTGGTGTTATTCATGGTGAAAATCTTTTAGGAAGTACACAAACTTTAGTCCGTTCTACATGTATTAAAAGTTTAGCAGTTGATGAAAGTGTGTATGTTAATTTATGCTGTAGGAAAGTTGCTACAGTTACAACTGTCTTTGTGTATGCATTTTGTGATTATGTGTGTCAGTGTCCCTGTGTTGGACCTATCAATCATTTTGGGACATAGAGAACTACATGCAGGATAAGGAGTCCCATCGAAGTTATACACCCCTGAAAGCTGAGGAAGAAGCCAATCAGGTCCTACAGAGTGAACCTGCCCAACTCTAAGAAGAGTTAAGGACCAGGAGGGGTGTTCACTGTTTTGCAGGCCCTCTAACCTGTCCCAGAGCCCAAAGAGGAGCAGCTCCCAGAAGAAAGAACTGAGGGGCTGAGTCTGGAAAAGAGTTAGTCACTTCCTCGGTTTGAAGAAGAACAACATATGGGAGGAGGCCACATCCAACTAAGACCCCTACACCTCATTGGCTCAGCACCTTCCACCAGGAACAGCTGTTCCTGCAAGTACGGTGGTCCAGTGGTTTAGCACTGTGGCCACACAGACAGACCTCAGCCGACTAGTTTTCTGTGTGGAGTCTTCATGTTCCTCCCTGTGTCAGCGTGGGTTTCCCCCGAGTGATTCACTTTCCTCCCACACTCCAAAGACATGAAGCTCGGGTGAATTGGACACTCTAAATTGCCCCCAATCAACCTGCTTTAAAAAAGACATTAAAAACATTTCAAAATAAAAGTTCTGCCTGTGTAGCTGTGTTGTAGTTGTAAAGTTAAGGTGTTAAGTGACATTACACACAACACTGAATGATCATTGTTTAAGGACAGCAGGATTGTGTAAGACAAAACATTCAGGTTGTGTTTGGTCTATACTGGGTTTGACATGTTTTAGAGCCATAGAGCTACGCTCTAGCATGTTGTCTCTCTTACACAGAGTACAACAGAACAAAGAAAGAAGACAAAATACAACAGCGGAAAAAGAAGAGATACTGGCAGTGATAAGCCATTACTACTACTCATTATGTTGAGCTTAACCATCTCATGTCTCCAAGTTGAAGTGATCTCTTCACAATGTTTCTCTCTTCTGACTTTCATTCCAATAAATGTTGCTAAATAGAGTTTTACAGGCGTATGCATTATTGGCCCAAAATAAATGCACATTAGTGTCTGTCTCTAGCTGAGCTTGGCCGACATGTATTTAATGACACAAAACTAATACTAATATACTAGAGGCTATATTAGACTAGAGGGGGATTCAGTGAGACAGCAGACATGCAGTGAGACTGAGAACAAGAAGGAAGACGAAGACAGAGTTGTTTCATGGTTGGTGTTGTTGTGTGTCTAACTTGATGGGAACTGCTTCCAGGGTGAGGGCAGCCAGAGGCCTGTTTGGGAAGCAGGCCATTTGTTGGTTTCCTAATTGCTTGGAGTGCAGTGAAATGGTTACATTTCCTCCACTGAAATGTACTCAGAAGAGTGGAGGATGTGGCCCTAAGGTCACAGAAACACAGGAATCTCTTTCATAGAAAAATACTTACAGACAAAACACTTAACATGCAATTGA
>NW_024041292.1:0-31871 GCF_014851395.1 Micropterus salmoides
TTCAACTAGATGCTAGCAAACTCTCAACCAAGGTACAGATGCTCAAGAACAAACCTATGAATGAGCCATTGATTTGGAGGCTGTGTTCTGTGGAATTGGCAGAATTCTAAGCAGTGCATCATCAAAATTGTTGACAACTAAACATTATTTTGCAAACTTTCAACACTTTATAGTGCTGATAATTTTACTGTATTATTTTTTTCACCAGTTGCACCAAATGATAGTATTGATGTGTTGGTGAATAAAGTCATAACAAATTCAGTTGAAATGAATTTGTGGGACCAGTTGACAAACATTTGATTTGTGTCAATCTAATTTGGAAAAAAAATTTTTACTACTCCAAATAAAATATTGAAAGGTAAGCTTAAATATATGTTGATCAGAAGTTTTTTTAGTTGGATCAATTGACATTCATGTGTTACTCTTATACAAGTTCATTACATTTTTTGCTTTTAACTAACCTAAAACATTTTGGGAATCTGTTGAAAAAATAAATATAATTAAAATCAAAGCTTCAGTTTTTTGAGTGAACCAAGATGGGACAACAAATACACCTTTTATGACCATTTGATTTTGATATATAGCCTTAACACCAGTAAGCTGTGCATCAAGACTAAAGAGAATAGGTCTTTTTAGCCTCAAATGGCCTATGAAGTAAATCCATACATTAATGGGAAAAGTTTGTAGTATATTGGATAAGTGTTGTAATCACTATAAAGTATGTTTATTCAAAGTAAACTCCATATATTAATGGGAAAAGTTCGTAGATATATTGGATATTGCTTGTAATTACTGTCAAATATTGTTTATATAAAGTAATCTCTATAAAATATGGTTTGCAAGCTATTATCATGTGATCTTTGTTATTCCACAGTTTAAAACTAAATAACAGGAAGTTACTATTAATAGATTGGATAATCCCATAAAATAAAAGCCTAAAGCTTTCAAGATACTGTTATTGAGTTTTAAAGCACGGTATTTAAGGAATTAAATCTAAAAATCTGTACTTTGACAAGGAGTTTCTTGTGGATGGAATAGATAATCTTATGAATTTACCAAAGAATACTGTGTAAAACAGCAGACACTTTTTAACTGTGTAATTTTAAGGTATTTCTGCAATATTTTTCAGTTTATATGCAGATTTATACATTGTTTAACATTTTACAGACATTTTTTAAATGAGATTTTCTTTCATTTTACAGCAGTTGGACTGTAAAAATACAGACAATGTTTACAGTAAATATCTGTATTTAAAAACAGAATTATTCTGTAGAATAATTTAAGGTTCTTTACTGTAATTTACGGTAAGTGTTTGGCACTTTTGCTGCCAGACTTTTTACCGTTATTTTACGATTGTTTTTTACATTTATTTACTTAAATTTAAAGTTTCACAGTAAAAAACAGAAAGTTGTCTTAATTTTAAATATGTGAATTTCTTTGTCTTTTTACATAGAATTCAATGTAATTTTACATTCAGGGCAATTAAGCAATCTGTAAAAAAAAGTATAATTTCTTATTATATGAATATACAGATTATAACTTATTTTATGATTAATGTTTTAATAAAAGTATTTTTCTGTATTTTCTACTAAAATCTATTCTAATACCTGGCGTGCATGGCTGCCTAACTATTACTGTTAACAGCTATATTTAAACCAGGATTAGCAGCTAAACTAGGCAAGATACTTCAAAATCAGGTACCTATGAGGTGTTCATTTAAAAACACAATTACATATATACTTTTACTTTACTGAGCTGGGCTCAGTAAAAGATGCCTTTAAACAAATCCAAATCTTCCACACCCACAGGTCACATATTCTGTAGAAGCAAGAAAGAAACAATATGGTTTAGCAAGGGGCAAGACAACATTAGGAGGTATTTACTGACCATCAAATAGCGCCATCCTAAAGCCACACGGTTCATCCTTCAACTCTGGAGCGTGTCCTGTATGCTTATCAGTAACTACTTAGCCAGCTAAAAGACACAACATTGAAATAAAACGTCACTGGTGTTATTAGGCTCGCCACTTTAGCTACAAATGTTCAAACTGAACGAACATATTGAATCACAATTGTCACTTAACTAATCAGCAGCTTTCAGCGGTGGAGCTCCACTCAACGGTGACTGAGAACACCATTGTCAGCTTGTAATTACTTGTTTAAAAGTAGGGTGTCCCCGACTAACGATTTACGTAGTCGAATCAGAATCGTCAAGTCCTGCCCATAGTCGGCAGATAGTCGAATCCTGTGTGTGTTTTTGTGCAGGGCGATTGCGAGCACGTGGGGGGATTACACATGGTAGTTCCGCTTTAATCTTGAGGAGCTCAGAGCTGCAGCCTCTTTTCCAACAACTTACACTGTAAATTTTCAGCTAAACTGAGGCTTTTTGAAGACCCTTTTACTCTCACTCTCTCTTTCTTGCCTGTCATTCAACGGTCTTGTGCAGACTTTTACGTGCGTTAGTGCTGCGGACAACGGCATGCACGTCGCGGTTCCCCGCGGGTCTATTTCAAGTAGCCGGCTATTTAAAAACTATAAAATATTCTTTATGTGGTTCATCAATGGTGATAAATTATCCGAAAGTCCCGTGAGGTGCGAACAACTCGGCACAACAACGTGAAGCTGGGGCTTGGCCTCTTCAGCAAGAGTTCCTCCACTGCCACTGCACAAATACACGCTATGCTTACACATGTGCACTGACAACCCAAGTTTAGAGTTAGAATTTTGGATTTATTCACGCACTTCAAAAACATTTAGTGAAAGTTTTTATTCTTTTTACAAGTTTATTTACAGCATTAAACATTGAAATGTATATTGTAATAGGCTGTATATTAACTTATTGGGAGAAAACTGGTAGTTCTATGTAAAATCAGACGTTGAGCACCCCCATATAGCCAGAATGGCATGATCCTTGTTTCACTGCGATGCTTCGACTGTGAGATTGACAGTCGAATCAGGCTCCGCCCATCGAAGCATTGACTATTCGGGGTCAGCCCTATTTAAAAGCTAACTAAAAGGCCACAAAACCTCAGAAATGATCATGAAGTGATAACTTTGCTGTGAGTGTGAATGACGATGCGTTCACTTCGCTTAGAAAATACCTGAACGAGCTATTTTTTTACTTCAAAGATTCGTTGTCACAGTCATCTTTGAATGAAGTAAAAAAATGTTTCAAATCAGCAAAGTGACCCTGGATTTCCAGCATGGTTGAAGTGGATAACTTTCTTCATCAAGGTTTGCATTGTATGAAAAGGTAAAAAATTACACATACATAAAGGTCCTCCATCATGTAGCTGTTTCTGTATACGTTCTGAAAGGGTTCTAAATTTAAAGAGTAACTTAACACCGGATGAAAATGTTTAACTTCTCACATTGCAGCAGTGATGTAGATGTGTACTCCAGGGTGTGTCAGTACATTCTTACATCACTGTTGGGTATGGTTACAGGTGCAAGACAGATCTGTTGCTTTTCGTTGTTGATTTAAATCTAAAATATTTATGTGAATACACTGGGTTAATGATAAGGGATTCCTTTATTTAATTAAATTGAATGTGTGGAATATATAATGTAAGAAAAAACAGTCAGTAGCTCCCTTTCTTCATTTAATTTAAATGAGGTATGATATGTTATAAATATGCTAAGCCCATAGACCCTTTAAGTGGCTGGTGTTGTGTAATAAAGGCATGTGTAATCACACCAGCCTCTGTTGTGACTTGGATGGTGGCTTCACCATTTCTACCAGTGGCGTCATGTATTTTCTGTTAACCATATCACCACACAGGACAAAGACGGCCTTGAAAACTCTCAAACGCACACATACAAATTGCTCCGCTGTGTTTTTTTTATTGTTGTTTTTTTTATACACACTGCACAAGGACAAACAGTGTCTTCTATCTCCATCACTGACACAATGCAGGCAATCACTCCATACCACTTGACTCTGATGGGCTGCCTGTGACTAGACAGCACCCCACACATCAAACAGAAGTGCGATGATTACTAGTTACTCAGCCAGCCAAGTGTGGGCTGTGGAGCTATGATTTGACCCCCAAAAAAAAGCACAATTTAGGGGGAAATTAAAGACACGGCTGCTGTTGATGCAATAATCAGAAGTTGTCTGCTGACGACATGAGACAACAGCTGTACCCAACCTGCACACATGCACACACATTCAAATAGTCACATTGTTTTAGTCAAAGACAGTAAAACATGCCAACAGACTTTTAAAAAAGATTTGTGCACCACCATATATTCTCAAAGGGCCTTGTGTCCCTCTATCCCAAAAGACATCTCTGTTACGGAACTGAAAGTGGACATTTTGTCACATGTGTACAAACTGGTAGGTGGCTCTGAATAAATGGTGATTATTTGTTGCCACTTAGCAGCTCCTTCTTTGCATGTGAGGTGAGCTTGTAATGCTGTTGCTAGGAGCCATCAACGGAAATGTCAGTCAACTCAGCAAGTGATGAGATTTGACATATGGCATCAAAGCATCATTAGACCTGCACCTGCTGCAGATGGAGTCTGCTCTTTCACAAGGGGTTCAGCACCAAGGGGAGGCCTATTCAGGGACAGGGAAGGATAAGATGACCGGTAACACACACCCATTGTGTCTGAGTTACAATCTGTTTCAGTGTATTTAAAGATCTCAATAAGGCCACTTTACCATGTGTAGATAGCCATTGTATATTATAATAATTCACTATTATCATGGCATAATAAGTGAGCTCTAAAGAATGGTGGAGATCTTAATTTAACTTCAAGCAGGCTTCAAGGTAACAGCGAAATTTATTTAAGTCATAAATAAATCACTGTGTAACTAAGTTCTGTCGATAAGCTGCTCATTGAGTGGATTAGAGGGAATATTGTTTTTTCCCCTAATTGTTCACTCTTTCTGTGGTGAAACATGACATAAAACAATGGATTCTGCCAATATACATTTAAAAATAAGTTCTGTCATATATTAGGCGGGCTCAGTTTGGTGGTAAAAGTTCTGCTTTCCCAACACATTTTGAGTCCATAACATCTAATTTCCTGCAGGGGGTATGCCACATTCAAATGGTAATGTAACATGATTACAGCAATTTCATTTATACAAAAATAAGTGAAAAGACAATTTTTTTTAACAAAGTTTGTTATGTTTGCAGTCTTGAAAATTATGACAGTGTGTCAAACACAGACCAAAAAAAGAACACACTGAAGATCAGTGACAGGAATAAACATTTAACAGGCTGGTGGTTAAATGCTGCAAATGTAAAAGCTTTAGAGAGAGAAACAGAATTTAATTGGCGCCTCTGTCACCTGATCACAACCTAAACTGTACGTTGTGAGCGTCTTAAAGTTGGAATTTGTGGCTGCCATATGGAGAAGCGTCTGTAAAAAGATGCATCAACTGGTTTAAGAAACAAAACCTTCATTAAAAAAAGTCATATGATCTTATGTATTCATAACTCAGTCTGTATTTCCTTCATCCTGATCTACCTATTTCCTTTAGGCCAGTTTATAGTCCAAGCTTCAGTCCACAATGTCTGTTGCCAACTGTTAAACAGGAGGGAGATCCATAATGGTATTCACCTTGTGGTAGTCATTAGCTTTGATGACACGTCTGCAAGGTCACTCAACAGCCAAGGAATATGAAGCCATTTAAAAGGACCAGGAGCACCTATGGTGCAAACACTGTTTGCTCATGATGTTTCCATATTTGTGAATGCACATATAAACCAGCAAGTAAGTTCATGAGTGGTTTCATTAACACTCTTATGTTTATGAAACCATTAACACTGTTAGAAATCTTTAATCTTTTGGCTATATGAGGGGGAAAAAATCTCCATTCCTTGCTATTCCCCAACCTCCACCCCCTTACTCAATACACACACACATGCCTTTTTTGTAATATTTAAAGTGAGACTAACACAAACTTTCTATTACAAAGGAAAAGACCAAGAGTCTTACATGGTCTGGTGCAAACATTAGCTTTTTGTGGCCAATGTTAACTAATGTCTGGAGCTGATCTCGGGGATCAGTATAAGGCCTGATCTAGGCATATTTTAATGGATCAATATCAGCAATCAAAATCTGATACTTTCTTTACCGAACTCCATTGCGTTTTGTCCACCTGGTTTTGCAGCATAAAGTGCAACATAAAAATCAAACATGATGATATCACACAGCTGCGATGGACTGGCGACCTGTCCAGGGTGTACCCCGCCTTTCGCCCGATGTCAGCTGAGATTGGATCCAGCCCCCCGTGTGACCCTGTATGCAGGATAAGCAGTTGACAATGGATGGATGGATGGATGGATGGAAATCACACAGTGACAGCTCTCCATCCTGGATGCAGTCTCTTATCAGACATTGTTTAAGGACCACATACAGGACCTCAGTTTGTGTATTTCTGCATGAGGAGCCTGCAGTCACTGACGGTAATAACTTCACGGAGTCTCTCTCGGTGTGTATGGACGGAGTGATTTAGCCTAAATATGATCATTTTATCACCAGGCCAATTATGTGGTAATAAGGAGCTATATCATAGATAACTACACACCAGTGACACAACAGCACATGAACATTTCTACGTGCTCGCACACACACCCACAGCCTATAGCTGTGAAGTGGTGGATACTGAAGCATGGCCATTACCATGGCGTGATGAATGACTATTTTCCCCTTTCATAGCATTGCAATATGTTTTAATACAGTGTTGCACTGCACCTTTTCCAGCCCCTGCTGCCTTATGAGGAATCTCTTTTTCTTTATTAAAAACCATTAATTATACTCGACACATCTAATGGGTATGAATGATTTGTGAGGAAGACATTACAATCGCAGCAATATTAATAATTATTGAAAAAGAGGAATAAGGAGTCAGCTAATCTATAATGGTAGAAACAAATTATGTTTAAAATAGGCTTTAGTGGCTTATTTCACACAGCAAACACAGGTCCAAGCTTTATGTTAGAAAACCAACACTGTGTGTTATAGATGTTATTGCTCCACTTTATTCAGAATGCTACTCTGAATGCTTGCAGAAAGTAATTTAAAGATGCCTCAAGATGCAGTGAAGGCCAGGAAAGTGTTGGAATTGAAATGAGTGACCAAGTTTCTACCTCAAGCACAAAATTCGTCAGCACATAAATGACTTACAGTGAAGTACAATTTTAGTATGTAACATAGTAACATGATAATCAAAAGGTTAGTAACTTACTAAGTCGTAGGGTTACAGTAGTGCTCTCAGTCAACACAGTTTACTTTCCTTTGCTTGCATAACACTGTGGAAATGAGAAGTACACAGTCATATATCAACAGCCAAAACAAATGAAATGAGAGTTGAATAATGATCCCCGAGGATTTTGAGATATGCAATAAGCCTAAGTTTTGTCAATATAGTGGTAAAACCTCATTCAGATACAAGCAGTCTGAAGTGATTAATTGTGTTTTGGTTTTATTAGATTTACAATGTAGCTCTTGTCTGATTACTGTAGACTCAAACTGATAGTCATCATTTTGAAATATGGGCGAGAGCTACATATCACAAAGTGCACTTCCAACTTTTCTGGCAGTAAGGAGTTGAAAATTGTGTTTGTGTGCAGTGGTTCTTTGTGTTAATGCTATGTCTGAGAAAAAGACAAGAAGAGAACTAAATGTACTTATGAAGCATATGAATCCAAACCAAAGCATATTTTTCCTGTGGGATAATACTGTATAGTCTTCATCAAATCAATGCAGATGGCAAAGGCAATTAAGTTTTTGTCTGGGTTTCTTCTAATTTGCGATTGGCCGATGGCATGTTTTTTTTTATCGCACAGTGGCACAATTTCAGCACAGTGAAGGCTGTGTGCGGGAATGAAAGAATAGAAGTGAGAAAGACAAAAAGGAAACAACTCTCTAGCCTTGGTAGCGGCTTTGTGAGGCTATACTTAGCACAACGGTGCTTTGAGCTAAATGCTGACATCAGCATGCTAATATGCTCACAGTGACAATGCTAAAATGCTGATGTTAAACAGCAGTTTACCATGCCTGTCATCTTAGTTTAGCATGTTTGCTTGGTAACATTTGCCAACAAGTAAAGTAGAGCAGAGGCTGAATGTCATTAGTTTTGTACACTTCGTGCACAATTATTAGGCAAGTAAATATTCTGATTGAATCATTATTTCTATGGACATTTTCCAAATACAAACCACATAAACTTGAATGCTCATTGGAATTAATCATTTTCAGGTGAATTGTATATGTGTAATAAGGCAGGCTGTGGCAAAAGTGAATCATGCCTTTAGGCAGCTTCATTACCTCTGGTAAAAAAAAGATTTAACTGACACGGAAAAGTCAGGAATTGTGATATGCCTTTCAGACAGATGCAACACTCTTGAAATAGTTAAACCTTTGAGGCATGCCTACAGGACAATCAAAAATTTTCAACTGGGGTGCAAAAAGCGCATGAAGAAAAAAAGGCACAAATTAACTGCAAAATACTTGAGAAGAATTAAACGTGAAGCTACCAGGCACCCATCATCCTCCAGTACCAACATGTTACAGAACTGCAACCTACCTGGAGTGTCCAGAAGTACATGGTGCTATGTGCTCAACCAACACTGCATACACAACCGACACTGCATAGGATAACACAAGTTGAAGCGTCAAGATTGGGCAAAGACATACCTGAAGACAGATTTTTCAAAGGTTTAATGGACAGATGAAGTGAGGGTGAATCTTGATGGACCAGATGGAGGGTGCTGTGGCGAGATCACCGATGGATATAGGGCACCACTTTGACTCAGGTGAAGGAGGGGTACTGGTATGGGCTGCTATCATTAAGGATGAGATAGTTGGACCTTTTTGGGTTGAAGATGGACTGAAACTCAACTCCCAAACCTGCTGCCAGTTTCTGGAAGATACTTTCTTCAAGCAGTGGTACTGGAAGATGTCCTCAACATTTAAGAAGGTAGCATCACATGCATCCAAGAACCCCTTCCTTACCTCACTTGAATCCTATTAAGAACTCGTGGGCCCTCCTCAAACGTCAGAAGACAATACACCTCTTTGAACCGCATGTGGGAGGCTGTGGTTGCTGCTTCGGCAAAAGTTGATTGTGAACAGATCAAGAAACTGACACTCCATGAATGGAAGGCCCACGGCAGTTACTGGAAGAAGGGCAGCTTTATTGGTCAAACATTTTGTTTAGTTATCATTTTGTGTTGTTACACTCCAAAAATTGAGAATAAACTTTCATAGAAATTATTTTGGTAATTTAGTTGCCTAATAATTCAGTACATTCTCCAGAACAAAACTCACTTTTCCTTAGTTAAACATTCAGGTTTGTGGTTCAATTATATCCTTGATTGACTGTTGCAGTGTGTTTGTTCAGCAATAAAACTTAACCTGAGTAAAACAATTCGCCTGATTGTGCACACAGTGTAGTATTGGACGGATTAAAAATTTGACTCAATGAGAGGACTAGAGAAAAAATCAGCAGACCACCAAATGTATTTATTTATTTATTTTTATTTAACGTTTATTTGTATAGGGACAAATATATAGCATGAGCAATGCCACAAAGCACATCTTTTATAGACTAAGCTAATTTACATTTCCAATCCCTAGATGGGCCTTTAAAACACATACAACTCAACAATAATATACATAGAACAAAAAAACCCTGTATCTCAACAAGAAAATACACACAGCACAAAACAAACAATAATACAATTAAAAATACCATAAAACTCACCATGACATGCACCAGAGCATTAATGACTACATGATCACTAAATGATCCCTCTTTTTAAAATATTTTATAATAAATATTATTATAATCTATCCTAAGGAATGGTTCCAGTAGTTGTTGAGATATTTGAAAATCAAACAGAAATGTCAGCCTTGTGGTGATGCAAGCAGAAAGCTCAGGGACTGCGGAAGTCATCAGGATTCATCCTCCAGAAAGCATGAATGTCCAAAATGATGTGCCAGTCCAGCTAGTCGATGTTAAGATATTTCAGTAAAAGCCACAGGACACGTGAAAACTTTGACCTGCTGATGGCGCTACATGAATAGTCAGGGAATCGCCAAAAAGTCATTAAGATTAAACCTCTGGGCACCATGGATATCTGTCCCACATTTCACGGCAATCTGTCTGGTAGTTGTTAAGATATTTCAGTCTGGTTCCAAGTGGTGGACCGATAAAATGAAAATTAAGAAAGATGTGGAGAGTATGGGACTGGGTAAATAAACTGTGCTAGTGACGTCATTTTGATCATTGCCTGTTGGCATCCCCAACCCACACACACGGCACATGCACACACAGTCAGCTCCTTATCAATGCACTCCAGAGGATTTGATGGGTTTCAGATCCCGCCCCTCTTATTATGGTCATCTTCAGAGCACATTCACAGCGGGACGATTGAAGGGAGTGAATCTGCTTCCAGCATCATTCAGAAAATTCATAGAGGCCCTCAACAGGGAAATGAGATAGATGATTTCCCCCCCTTTTTATGTATCCATGGAACACTTCACAGTAATGTGCTCTCACTCTATTTTACCTTCTCTCGGTATTTGGCTTCAGCTCGAGGACTGTAAGGCCCCTTTTTCCATTTGGAAAGCTGGCGTCGGGAGATAAAGACACTGAAAACAAAAAAAGGAGAAGATATGCTGAGAACGGTTCTGACTAGAGTGACTCCGGATTTGCTGTGTGACCTTTGTCTGTGTTGGTGAGTCCCATTTCCTTTGGGATTCCAAGATCTCTTTAACACAACACAGTTAAGGAAGAACATGACAAAGACAAAAAAGAACCCAGATGACTGAAATTGGACACGTGCCCCACAACAATCTCATTTTTTAGTCCTCCTTTCCCCTGAGTCCGATCCTACATTGCCCTTTGCCCCGTGTGTTTTAATTGCAGGGAAAGAGACGTGATTACAGGAATCTTTGCACATTTGCTATTGCCCGACAGAATTGCATTCACTCCATTCCCTGTGGCAAGGATAGAGACAGATGAAGTGCTCTGATTACCTGGAGTTTACCATTCGATATCTGGAAAATTTGGATGATTCAGCTTGTAAAAATGTTACCACTGAAGCAACCAATGAACTTTTTACTTTAGATTTTTTTTCAACTGTGCCAAAAATGACTTTAATTTTGTGGCATCAATCATTTTGTGGAAGTGCTTTTATTGTGACGGAGGCCACAGTTTGCAGCTGACCTTCTGTCAAAACATGAATGTCAGGGAAATCTTATTAAAAATCTTGTTAAGCGGTTATTTGTGTGGGCAAAAAGCTGAGAACAAAATAATGGCCATAACTGTGTGAATAAACAGGCGTTAGCATACACAAGCACATGAACAACGAGCAAAAAGACAGACTTTCACACTGACGTCGGTGTCAATACAATCACACAAGGGCAAGCCCCATACACACACACTCACACATTAACTGTAGACTGTGATGAAGTTGAAGAAGAGGGAAAGAACTGGAAGCCGAATCTGCCCTTGGGGCACAATAACTCACCGGGAACCTGCCACAGCAAGTCGCAAGATTAGGTCTGAATCATATTTTTTCCCCCTACCATCATTTTTCCCCTGCCATGATTAGCATGATGTTGGAGCACTGAAACCAACTGCAGCCATGCACTTATGCCCTTTCTCGCTGCCGATCTGACGGCAGAGGGAGAGAAAGTGAAAAGTAGCCAGTGAGCGCAGAAGAAAGGAAGAAAGGTAGTGAGAGGGAGAAAGTTTAAAGCAAATGAATGAAGCAGTCACTTCCTAATGAAAGCGCCACTTTATGTGATTGAAGGGAGGAAAGAAAAACTGATAGCAACATTTCCAAGAATTAAGCCACTGAAAGATATGAGAAGAACAGAATATCTATCTGCACTTTGCTTCCCACCGATATGCCAATCAAAGTCATGCCTTTGTATTTTATGTGGACGGCTGCGCTTATATTATATTATATTATATTCAAGACATGAAGTCACACGGAATAGTAGAGTCGAATATATGATAAATATATAACTATACATCTATTTGAAATTGCCTAGTATTACCTATTCCTGACTGAATGCAGACAAACACTCCATATACCAACACCCCAGACGCTAAACTCTATCATAGCAACAGTTTTGCAGTTTTGGTGGGAAAAAAGTTTTGCAGTTTTGGCGGATGTGGTACTCTAGAAATACACATCCCAAATTCAAACAACATGGCTGTCTCCTACTGACCCCCCTGCTCTCTCTTTTGGACCAATTTCAACAATTTTCCAAGTAAGTATTTGACAGAAACCTATAATAATAAAATCAAAAACAAAAGTATAATACACACAATTGGTTTCAGTGTTGCAAAAATGCAACACTGGGCTTCATTGGGATCACTTCATACAAATGGTCCCAACCCTGAGTAACTGCTTATGACACAACTGCTCAATAATGCAAATATCTAATCAGCCAATCACGTGGCAACTCATAGCATTTAGACATATATCCGTGATGAAGTCCGAACCAAGCATCAGAATGGGGAAGAAAGGTGACTCAAGTGACTTTCAACGTGACATGGTACCATGACTGGTTTGAGTATTATTATTTATAACCATCTCTATGTGGTCTATGTGTATCTGTGTGTGGTCAGAAAAAGGGAAAATATTCAGTGAGCGTCAGTTCTCAGGGAAAATATGCCATGTTGATGGCAGAGTTCAGAGTAAAATGGCCAGATGAGTTTGAGCTGAAAGAAAGGCAACAGTAACTCAAATAAACACTTCTTACAAGGGAGGTATGCAGAAGAGCATTACAGGTCAAACCTTGAAGCAGATGGGCTGTAACAGCAAAAGGCAGCATCGAAAACTGAGGGTGCAATTGGCAAGGGGTCACCAAAACTGGACAATAGAAGATTGGAAAAACATTGCCTGGTTTGATGAGTCTCGATTTCTGCTGCAACATTAAGATGGTAGGGTCAGAATTTGCTGTAAACAACATGAAACCATGAATCTATCCTGCCTTGTATCAACAGTTCAGGCTGCTACTGGTGGTGCAATGGTGTGGGGAATATTTTCAATGGTAAAAAAAGAAAGTCCAATAAAAATTCATTTTCAGTGGTAATTTTTTTTACTGTTTTTTTATGAAGCAGAATTCCATTATAGCATGGATACAATTTAAAATAGTCAAATTAATTTGCTTTATATTGTGTATCAAAACATGTCAAATCATTTTCACAAAACATATTTTGATATTATTGATAACTGATGGTTTTTAAAGTGTAATTTAAATTTATTATTTGCTGTGTGTAATGTTTCCCATTGAAATAAATGATGTACTCATTCCATTGTGATCATGGTATCCAAACTGAGTTAGCTGGAATGGAAAGAGTGAATTACATTGCTCAAGATGGTCCTGAATTATTTTTTTGTGCTCCTCCCAACCCTAATGAGTGCGCACTGAAAAGCACTACAACAGAGTGTAGTGGGACTGGTGGGAGGCTGGCAAACAGAGTGCCAGTGTCTTATGAGAGCAGATGGACCACAGTGCCCCTGTAACTCATCAAACCAAATGTGACTCATGACTTCTGCCTTTAAACTTGTGGCATCTGCTTCAAAGTCTGAACTATTCAAGGTTCGGCAGGCTGTGAACACAAAGGTCCCACCACAGTGTCTGACCCAGCAAGTTAAACATTTGCTTTCCAAGATGGGACTTTCATCAAAGAGCAGATCTGAGAAGTTTACACATTATGGCAGACCAAATGGCTACTAGTCAAGGCAGACGGTTTTATTCTGATTCAAAATGTTTTGTGTTTTATTTGGAAATGCGCTCATCAGATTTCTTGCCTAGAATTAGATGAAAAGACTGACACCGCTCTCACATAAATATGAAGCTACCGCTACTGGAGCTTGTTAGCTTAGCTTAGCATAACAATTGAAAACAGGAGGAAACATTTAGGCCAGCATGGCCAACTTAGCGACTTTTTCGCTGGATTTGGTGACCTTTAAGTAACTTTTTTTCTAAAAAGAGCCTAGCCACAAATCTAGTGTATATTTGGGACAACCATAACTCCTCTTCCTTAAAGACAGTCGGCAGAATCTTTCAGTGAAGGTGCAATCATGCTGGCTATGGCTCTCTGGACTGACTGTGTTCACAGAGTGGAGGAGAGCAGCAGCAAGTCCAGTCAAACCAATCATCAGCCAGAAAAAAAACATGGATGAGCTGTGAACATGTGTAGCCTACCCACTGTAAATGATTTTTGTTGTTTTCACAGTAGTATTACTGTATTTCCAACAGTTTCTTACTGTATAAGTGGTGTACAGTATGTTACTGTACATGTTGTTGTTTTCCCAATATTATTACTGTATTTTCAACAGTTGCCTACTGTATAAGTGGTGTACAGTATGTTACTGTACATCATGTTGTTTTCACAGTATTATTACCGTAATTTCAACAGTTTCCTACTGTAAAAGTGGTGTACAGTATGTTACTGTAGATTGTCAATGCATTCTGGGAAAATATTACTGTAAATCTAAATACAGTAATACTAACTGACCGCGAAAACAACCACCAACCTCCATTTTGAAATGAAAGACTGTCTTGGATTTGACTCAACAACATTCATTTTTTATTTTAACTGGCTTTTCTGTTCTGTTATTTCCACAAGGCCGGAGCTGAGCCATATTGTGGGACCAAGACCATCTTCAGGATTCCAACCTGTAAAAATGTAAGTCCGTTATTACTAACTAACATAACATTAACATGGCTCATTATTGTAGTACGGCCCACTAAAATTACTGGATATATTTACATTTAGTTAGTGATTTATTGGATTTGAAATACTCTGAACTTGGTTTTAGCCCCTTGCTATAACATGATAGCTAAAGATGAGCTTAAATAGATAGATAAAATTATTGCTTGTGGCAGCTTGTTGGTAATGCTTGAGTAAAACAGGCCTGTATTATGAGTTTAAGTTATGGTCTAAGAACGTTTAATTTATTATCCATCTGCAGAAAGTCTTAGAGAATAATTGTGACTATCACCAAAAATTTGTGCCTTGGTCCTCCTGTCACTAGAAGTGAGAGTAAAAGTGTCCAATTTTTACATTGACTCCCATAGTAAAACTGGATAGGAAAAAGTCTCTGAAAATACTCCTACAGTATCTGTTCTCTAACTTATAGATAGGAGGGTGATGATTACATTTTTCCTTGAATAAAAAAAGACTTAACAACACAGCACTCACAGAAGTCATGTACATGTCCCATACTGTGTCTGAGTATTCTGATGGAGTCCACCGTACACCTAAATTCTCATTAAGTCACATTCAAAGGTATTGATTGTCTTGTGTAATTAGAGTGCAGAGCAGCCTTCAAAGATTCACTCAAAGGTGTTAAGATAACGTCAGTTCGGCATTTTAGATGAATATCTGCCCCAGTGATTGATTTGTTGTGTTATTGTTAATTTTTTTGCAGGACAGTCACAACTGCTGTCACCACTGCAACTGCCGACCACCACCCTCCTCACCTGGCTACCCCCACCACCTCCACCCTCATCTGTCTAACTTCACCACCATTACTTCTCCAATGCTGACATCCCCACCCAGAACACCTACAGTGAGAAATTGTTTTGTGAAGATTCTTTTGTGTATTGCAATGTGTCTTGACAGGATAACTGTGGCTTGGTTGAATGTTCAACTAATTTTCTGGATTTTTGATTAGTTGTTACTTGTTATTTATTCTGATGATTTTTATGGAGAATATCATGTTTAGCATGTGGGCAAGATGGTTGATGACCCATATTTTTTACTAGTTGGATGGAAAAACATCCGTTTCAGTATTTTCTTATCTTCAACCTGGCTTTTCTAGTCTCTGTGTGTAGTTATAGGGAAATATTTTCAGACATTGATTACAGACTGCCTATGACATTGTTAGACTATCAGTTTCAAAACAGATCTCTTTATATATGTGTTATTATGACTGTTTTGTTCTACTTGTGCAATAAACGATCTGCTTTTTTGTGCAGTTAAGTCTTCAAATGTCCTTTTTCTTGTTTTACATCAACAGCCATAAATAGCCATATTTTATTGGTTTTACAGTAGTACTGTAAAAAACAGTAAATACAGTACTATTTTTTCAGTAATATTTTCATAGCAGTATATTACTGTACTTGATTATACAGTATGCCAAGAAATAACAGCATAATATTGTACTTGATTATACAGTATGCCAAAAAAGTATTTATAAGTCATTTTACTACTTCCTGAGCAGGCAGCCTGTTGTCATTGCCAGAGCATCATATACCTATGCTTTGTCATGTCTTTAGGCATCTGGTACTACCTCACATGGCACTGTTTCACGTCATAGTTCAACGCACTGGGTGAGGCAGTTTAGCATCATTGCTTTCACACAGGAGACCGGTGTTCATTTCAGGTGTGAAACAAAAAATCAACGTTGATTCTTTTAGTAATGTTATGTAAGATATGTAACTTACCTAAGTAGCTTTGCTTGACTTACGTAATTTAAGTCACATAAAAAATAATAGTTATTTTAACCCAAACCATCGTTAACATCAACCACTAGTTTTATTTTGAAAGTCTAACTGGACGTTGCATATTTATTGATGCTAACTTGACCCCATGTTGCATAGTTATTCTTACTAACTTGACTGCGGAACCCTATACATACATATACGACGCTAAAGGATACCCAGGGCTTTAAAAAGCTATGCCAAGGGGTCTTGACAAAGCGTCCATATGTGACTCCCTGGGATGAGAACAGGTTGGCAGGCCTTAGCTGCATTCTGCTGGAAACAGCTGGCAACACTGAGCTAGCTTGGATAAATCCAAAGGTTACAAATCTGCCCTCCACATCTCCATAACTCACTAATTAACATGTGTTGTTGTGTTTGTTTAATCCAATCAAAATGTAAAAATTACACGTTGCAGGCAGCTGGGCATCCCCTGTTTGAAATCTTTACGCTATAAGCTAGCTCCTAGCGGTAGCTTGATATGGACCATACAAATATGAGTGGTATCGATCTTCTCATCTAACACTCAGCAAGAACCTAAAAAGGCATGTCACTCAAAAATGTTATATATTCTCTAAAACTGGAGATCATAACGATATTGTAGTCAAGCCTTTTTTCATGATTACTAATAATTACACTGAAGGTGTTTACGACACAGGTGTTCCTGTGCAGAGCCACAGGGAGTCTGGGTCTTGAAGATTTAAAAAGCTCCGCTTTAGTACCCGTGATGGTAATGGCTACATCTGCCAGTGTACGACTTTGGCAATAGGGTAATACTTTTTTACTTAGTCCTGCTTATAGTTTTTTTCCCCTTCATATTATATAGACAAGGCAGCACAGCCGTGCAGAGCTCTGGTAAGCATAAATGCTCTCCAGAGTGCAATGTAATGGTTGTACCTTGTCTACCTTCATCAAGGGGAATGTTACATAGCTTCTCCAACTGAACTACTTTAATTAATGCAGTGGGAACTTTTGGGGATGGAGAAGATTTTAAAATGCTTAATTATTCAAGGAGCACAAGCTGTAGCATGCTCTGTTTTATTTTTTATTTTTTAGATAGACAGTCTGGCCTTGGATTAAATATTCACACAGATATCACACAGGCTGTAGAGGAGGACTTCAGCTGAGTGTATTGTTTGACCAAAATGTGTGTGTTTGTGTGTCATGGCAGATGCACCCCTCCTCTCTCAGGTTCTACATGGACTAGAAGAAGTGTGTACTGTAATGAGATCATTATCTTCTGTTATCCAGTCTGAGTTGCTCTCTGGTTCTCTGCCAAAAGAAATTACAAGGGAAAAGGCCTGGTGAATATCTAGCACATTTAATCTAATTGGTGTCACTTTTCTCCCTCCATTATGCTACTTTAATAGCCATATCTGTCTCCATGTGGCTAGGCGGTGTTTAGGGTCAGTGGTCAGGGCCTAATCTTTCTGCTCAGATCACATTAACACACCACAGACCCTCAACACTGAGATAAACAAAAGGTCTTTTAAACAGCAAGAGCAACAACAACATTGGGTCAATTAATTTGCATCATTAAAAAGTAGGTATCTTATCTATGACTTTACTTTTCATTTAGATACAACCTCAGAACAGATGTCTTTTTTGTTTAATCCTCAAGAGAAACACTTGAGGTTCTCTGGCAGTCATCTTTGAGAGGCAACTCTAGGGGATCTGAAAAATGAGGCGCTGGCGAGGCCGCAATGGTCGAGGAGAGCCCTTTGAATGTTTCAGTGCAGCTTTGCCACTGAAACGAAGCTTGGGCTGTCTGACACTAGTCTGGGATTTTCTTAAGAGGCTATTAGTGCCTCCCCACCAGCAAAAAAGAACTTACCATTATTTCTCCTGCAATCTTTGGTGAGGGAAGCTTACAGGCCCCAGGCAGTGTTTGAATTGGGGCTGCATCAGTGCTCCCGTGCTCTGAAATCTATTATGCACTCTAATCCCTCCAACCTCCAGTCCCGACACATGTCTTTGAGTCATGAGTAGACTAGGCGTCCGTCCCAAGCCAGCATTTAGACTCTCCCTCTTTCCCTCTCTCCTACTCACTCTCTCTCTCTCTCTCTCTCTCTCTCTCTCAGGGTGGAGGATTTCCACCAAGTGCCTGTTCTCTGTGTCAGTTCAACGTGTAATACAGGATCATCAGTCAGCTGTGAGACGGCCAGAAGGCTTCACTGTAAAAGGATTTAGATACTCTGAGGTGCCAGAGCAAGTGTTTCTGTAGGCTTGGTAGGAGGAGGCAGACAGTATTGATTGGCTGGCAGGCGAAAAGGAGATTTGCAGTGATGTCACACAGGAAGTCATTTGTGGGTCATGTTCAGGCTCGTCAACATTGTCCGAGCTCGACAGCGTCAGTTGCAAGTAAGGAAATCAATGGGAGGAGAAAAAGAAATATCAGTGTACTCCAATCGAATAAACAAAGGCACAGATATACATATTTAATGGCATGCATAATTGATTGTTTTCGCTCGCAGGGAGTCCTTTGCAGTATACGCTGAGCACTGAAGACATAAAAATAAAACATGAAGTGGGAAAGTCATTAAAACAGTTTGAGGGAAGTAGCAGAGTGGTTCTGACTTTCACTTGAGTTGCCCGCACTCCCAGCCTCCTCCAGTGTTGGCACAGGTGCCACTGGCTAATTGGTCAGTGATTAATCACATCCACTGTGATCTGCATGACCAATTAAGGGAGCCAGGGTCATTCTGCTCTGTATGTGTGAGTGCGGTTCACTTCCCGGGTCTATCACCAAAATGTCTTGCACCACAAAAAAACATCAGGTGGAGTTATGTCAGGCCGTGAGTCATACTGTTGTGGAAAATAGTGCTTGTGACTCACAAGTTGTGACCTGAGAAGACAACGACAGGCTTGCTCAGATTCCTGTTGGAGCCATGTTGCAGGAGGTCAGAACATCATGTCATATTCTCAGGTTTAAAACAACACTCGCTTTAGTCAAACATAAAGCGTTCGCACACAGGCAAACCATTGGGTAGCCATTTAAAGCTTAATTAGTTATTAGGGTCAAAACACTTGCCAAGGAACTGGATATGAATAATAGACAATATTTCCTAAATGTCATTAAAGCTTAATGTGTAGTTTTGGCCATCCCTGTAGTCTGTAATAATAACACTGCACACACCAAGTCATTGGCTGAGTTCTGGGAACGTGTCCACATTGCTAAAACAGAAGTCTGACAGGGCAAGAAACACATACAGTTACTCCTTAAAAAAGTTATAATATTACTGTACTTATTACCAGTGTTGGGCAAGTTACTCAGAAATTTTAATATATTACCAGTTACTTATCACTCCTTAAAAAAAGTAATATTATTACTTTACATATTACTGGGTGATAAAAGTAACTAGTTACGTTACTCATTACGTTACTATATTAGTTTCCAGTGTTTCCCACAGAATGACAACGGGGGGGAGGTGCTGCAGGAATATATGCTTCTCAATACAGCTCCTCAATCAAATATGATTTTAAACATGCCCAGTAAAAACTTTGATAATTATCCAAATTATAGGCTAATTATGGAAAACACTGCTTTCACTACCACCCCCCTTCACGCCCAAACAAAGCAGTCTCTCTCGACTTTTTAGCTAATATCATAGTCATTCCAGCAGCAACAGTAGCCTATGGGTTTTACAAAGCATATAGGCCTAACGTTTCTTAACACCAGCGGCTGAAATAAAAAAATAAAGCAAGTAAATCCCAACTTTTAAACAGCTGTTTTCTGCACATGTAGCCTATTTATAAGAGCACTATTCAGCAGTTACAAAATGCTACGTTAAAGCCACTCTCTCCCGACGTGTCCAAGCATCAGTGACAGAAGCTGCCGGAGTTTCTTTCTGTAAGTTTCACATTGCTGTGCTGCTTCAGCAGATTTTTCAATAAATCAGATGTAGAAATGTTCGCAGTTGAAAGCTTTTTGCTGCTTTAGCCTACACTAGATGACAATGTTCTTTGCATCAAACTGTGACACAATAATGGCAGTAGTTACTTACAGCTGTGGAAAGAACGCCTCTCTCCCTCGTGCTCCTTTCTTCCTTTAGTGTTTGGCTATCAGCGGACATGAACAACAAAGTCTGGTACTGCTGAGCTGCCGCACAGTCGTGGATTCACGTCAAGGATGGTGCGTTCAGTAACGAGTAACGCAGCGCTACTTGCATTAGTAACTAGTAATAATATTACTGTTTTAGAAAAGTAATTAGTTACACTACTTAGTTTCTTGGAAAAGTAATATTATTACAGTAATGCATTACTGCCCAACACTGCGTATAACTATAGGTGATAAAAGTAACTAGGTATATTACTTTCACTACACACATTTTTTCCTGCTCTAACTAGTCTGAGGGAAATATCTGGCTCTTTAGCTTCTAAATGCTCCATTGTGATCATCAGCAAGTCGGTAAATTGTGGCCTTCTGCCTTCTGGTGCTAAGCAGGTATCGTACAGTGGATTTATCAGAGCTTCACTTTTTTGGCCGCTGCTGAAAAGGACATTATGAGAGCGGTGAGAGTGAACCAGAAGAGTAAAGTTGTGAGAAAGTTTAATAATGAAGGCTTTAGACAATTGTCACATTGTTTTCAACTTTGTCATTTGATACATTATTAGAAAAATATCGATTATAGCCACTTTAAACAAAGTTGCATGTGTTTTTTGGGTGCACTCAAAGTAACCAAAAATATTGAAAATAAGACTTCTGCGTTTTGGGAAATACACTTATTGACTTTCTTGCCAAACTGTCTGTACGCTAAATATGAAGCTACAGTAAAGGAGGCTATTAGCTTAGCTTATCATAAGGACTGGAAGCAGCTAGCATGACCCCATCTTTAAAATTTAATAAATCTACTCTAAATCTTTCTAGTTAGTTTTTGGCTTGTAGAGTCTTGTCTTGATGTCAATATCCTCATTTAATTCATGGCAGGAAACTTGATGTATTTTCCCAAATGTCAAACTATTGCTTTAAGATAAAAGCAGCTGGGTGAACTTGTTTTTTCTACTCATAGACTGGGTGCCAGGCTGCTGCAGATTGAGCGGCTGTGGTGGTGCGGCCAGTTAAAGCAAGGTGGAGGTGATTTATCAAGGGCTCTGTGGGGCCATCTGTGGAACAGACTGACAAATGTCTCCCTCCTTTGTCATAAGGACACACGTCTCACAAAGCTGGCGATTAATGCCCCTTTTACAACACATTTATTTGTCACCCAGGTATTTATCCCTGCAGTGTCTTGCACTGTATTACCACAGCTGACAAGACCAGGAGCCGTCCTCCATGGAGGGCGGTCCATGAGAGACTGTCCTGGACGATTCCTGCTGAATTTTGATGGGTTCCCCTTCCCCCCACACCCCCCACCCCCCCGCCGCTCCTGTCACAGCACTCTGGAGTGGGAGGGGGAAACATCAGAGATGGAGATGAAAATGTTGCCCAAAGACTTCATTCACATTCAGGCATTCATGCATTTAACAAAAGCAAGGAAGGGGAGGAGGACGAGGTAAGAGAAAAGGGTGGAGAGGGTTCAACCTGTTGTTTAAAGATTCACTCTCTGACTCTGAAATCAGAGTGTAGAACAAAGCACTGATGGTGCCCTTGCCCTGATAGAGGAGAGGGTGAGCTCAGTGTGTCAGTGATGAAATCCTTCTTGTTTGCCCTGCATTATGAACAGGTTGTAGTCGGGATAAGACGCTGTGGGAGCGCACACCCTTGTGGATCTGATTGCTTTGTTGTCAATCTATCCATCTCGCCACAACGGCGGTGATTGCTCCAAATACCATTTGGTAAATATGACGCAGGTGCCATTAGACAAGGTCAGGGCCACTAAGCTTATTATCTCATCGCATGGGTGTAGTGTTTTCAGTGTTGAGCGCACCAGTCCATGGCCCCTTCACCTGCTGAAGGAATGATAACAACTTATTTTCATGATGGACCACTCTGGGGGAAGTGTTGTGCCTTGATCATTACGCCCTCAAAGAGGGAAAATTATTCGGAAAACATTATTTACTGTACCTTTAGTACCTTTTTTGGCTGCTGATTATTTGTTGTATTTTTGTTGTAACAGTGCAAATACCTTGCCTCTGTAAATGTCACCCTAGCAGTTTTGATATCATTACCGTTTTGCCTCCATCTGCAAAACAGACCACCCTGCTGCTTCTGTTTTGTGTGAGAGGCAGAAAAAAAGACATGCACAAAAAGAACAGAGTAGTAAGACAGGTGCATGTGTGTGTGCATGTGTGTGTGCATGTGTGTGTGTGCGCTTGTGCAACAAAGGAAATGAGACAGGGCGGAGGATAGAAAGAAACTACAATTCACACTCCAAAGGATTTCCTCACTTTCACATACTCTCTTTCCTTGCCTCCCGTGTGTTCGGGGAGAGAGACACGCACAGACAGACGATAGTGAAAGTGAGGCTAAAACGCACACTCCAAAGGATTTGCACACACCAGGACAGAGTCACTTGTTGGTAATGAGGGACTCAAATCCGAATCAATTATGAATGTTCCATCATGGAGGCTTTGGGGCCATATCAAGGCATCCAGGTATTAGACAGTAATGAGAAATGGAACACAGAGATGTATGGCCCTGCAGGTTCTGAAGTCTCCGGGCAGCATTTCATTCAGTGGTTTAAATACATTTGCATTCGTTCCATTCGCAAGCAGGCCATATTTTATTAAAGTGAACCGCCTACCTTCATGTGCCTCGAACAGTCATGTGTAGACAAAGCCTTTGATTCTTGGTTAGATGAAAACCGTCTCTTTTAAGGACTGGCACAATTGTACCTCACTTTAGCTGTGTGTGTGTGCGTGTACGTGTGTGTGTAAAAGAAGAAAGAGCGAAGGGAAAAGGGAGAGAAGAGAGTGAGTGAGTGAGTAAGTTCTGGCTGTACCGATCCCAGCCACTCAACTTGTTCTCCGCTGGCCAGAGCCTCGTTTGCTTCAGCCTGATGATTGATTCTTGTTTGGGGCCATGCCTATGGGCCTTATTAAATCAAAATGTAAACTCACTCTTATAACAAATTGCAGGGAAAATGCCTGTAGCCAGCTCCCCCTTAGGGTTGGACCTGGATTACTCTGACAAGTTAAGAACCCAGTGAGCTTTCCAGAGCTCTACTCACCTGCTCACACAGCACGGATATTTCCTATGAATCCCACAGAAATTGAGGATTTCTTGCTCTCTCCATTTTTATCTGTCTTTATAAATGAAAAGGATAATTCCATTAAATCCAAATTAAAACCCAAAAGAGAAATCATAACCATGACACTGTTAAAGGATGAGTCTGGCCACAAATCCACCGAAAAGACCAAAACCAATGATGAATTGAACCTTCTAGTAAGTACTGTCTGTGTCACCAAAAGCCTCATATACTTCAGCTTATTCCTCTGCGCTTCAAAGCTCCACTTTTGTCCAAAAACTATTAAAAACACATCAATGAGCCACACTTTCATCACAATGAACAATGTAGTTTATTGTGCGTCAATCTTACATACACAGTCCTCGTACACTAATGTGTATTATTGGACTAAAAAACAACCATGTGTTTAAAAACTGCAAACTGCTGCGTCGATGGTGTTGGTGGGGGGAGGATGGAGGTGAGACATATAAAATAAAGTCCAGTTTGGGTAACAGATCCATTAGTTTAAAGGCATATCAGATGCTAACACATTGCATAGAGGTTTATAATACTATGAGACAAAACTCATTTCATTGCAGCAATTGCGTGCATTTGACCAACGAAGCACCATGCCCATACGTTTTTGCAATGCATTGTACTGATGCTGTCTGCCTAAATAAAGCCGTAAAAGAATAATTCACATTCGTTTTCTTAAACAAGCAGATTCACTCTTGCCAAGAGGTAGATAATATTAATACCACTCTCTCAACAGTCACATGGTTAGCTTGGCTTAGCATAAAGGCTGGAAACAGGGGGAAAACAGCTAGCCTGGCTCTGTCCAACAGTAAAATAATCTGCCAGCTAGCACCTCCTAAAGATCAATAATTAAACAATTATATATCATTTGTTTAATATGTACAAAAACCTAAGTGTTACAGTGACTGTGTGGGACAATTGGCTCAGTGACTTCCTGGATTCTTGTCATGACCACAAGGACGCCAGGCACCCAGCAGAGACTTACAGCCAAGAAAGGAAAGCGAATAAGACTTTTTCCCAGAGTGCTTCTGTGTTTTTATTCATTTAATCTACGGCTAAAAAATAGTCCCCAACAAATGCACAATTGAATATTGTTTGAGATAAGTTTGCTAAAATGTGCCGTGCCCAGATGTTTTGTGAAATTACCTAGAATTTGAAAAAAAGTAAAAGCTAATTATGTGTTAAAGTAATGAATGGGCTTCGGGCTGCAGTGCTACAAACGCATTGTTGGCCTTTTCATAGGATTTGTTGACAAAAATGAAAATAAAGAATAACACCAGTCTTATCCTTTAGATAGTGATGTGGCACTGCATTGTGCCACTGTAGATATGCAAATACACACACACACACGCACACACACAGGCTGTCACCATCCCTCACTGAGCATAGCAGGGTTCTGAAAGGGCAACTTGGCTGGCCATCTGGCCTGCATATCAGCAGAGGTTATTGTGTCGACATCATCATTACTGAACACATTGCTGTTTAGCAAAGGTTATCCAGAATCTGCACAATTATCTGTTGCAACACATGTTTAAAAAAAAAAACAAGGCTATGAAATGGAGACATCATTGGAGAAAATAACCCAGTTATTGTGACAAGAAGGAGGATATTTTAGTAATACAGTCCTGGGAGTAAATCCTATTTTAATTTGTACTGTATTATGTAAAAGCTACAAGTGGTGTATTAATACAAGCATTCTGTTCCATAATCTACCTTTTAATATATACATATATTATATTTGATACCTTTTTTTATTTCAGTTTTGGATTTTCTTGTATGATTTATCTTCAACCCATCCTTATCCTTAAAATTCATTGAAATAAGAATCTATTCTAATCCAACATTCAGACTTGCTTAACATTAAATTAACATTCATACTGTCTACTTAAATTCTATTTGCATCATGACACTAAACTGAATTCAAACTGATTCCCTAACGTCCTTACTTTCCAAGATGTTCCCCAGTTCATCATTTCTAATGTGGACACTGACACAAGTATAGATTTGTAAATGGGCTATGTTGAGATCCATGATTAATGATGATTAATTAAAGAAGCTAGATGTACTGTACTTGCTGAGGGGGAAAAAAACCTTTTTAACACCAATCTAATTTCATTTCTCCAACACAAGCATGGTGTAATTGTTTGGTTGCTACTCTCATTTTCCAACTGTCAAAACAACAGCAAACATGTTTTAGCTAATCAGAACATTTACATGATGAGCGAAGATGTTGTTGAAGACACACACACACTTAACAGTACACACAAGTTTTTCCAGGCTCCATCCCTGTCTATCTTCTCATAGTACCATCATCAGAAATGAAAAGCTTCAGGCTTGAACAAGGAAGGGGTGACGAGATGCAGAAGAAGAAGAAGAAAGAGAGCGAGAGAGATTCTTTGAGTTGTGTTTGATATTCATACTCGGAGGCAGAGCTAAATGTGATTCCTCATTAGACAGCAGCCAAGGCTCTTTTCAGGTACAGCCATGCACTGTTGAGCTGTAGCCACTTAGCACCTGATTAAAACATAGAAACACTCCCTGTGGTGTTATGGGATCTGTGATAAAGCTACTCCCCCATAATAGCATTAACCATGTTGAAGTGCAAAGTAAAATGGCTCTTGTCTTTGCTATGTAGCTTAATTATTTTATATGAACCAGTTGGGCCTCCTTTGTCATATATTTAATTTCAGATTGGTGTAATTGCAAGTCCTCCATAGAAGGTTTTGTTTTCCTTTTGAAGTCTGGATTTCAAGATAGATAAAATGTTAAAGGTCTCAACGACCAACAGAAATACCTGAATGTTGAAACATCCAAACCTGAAAGGCTCCATTTCTCCAAACTTGTAATAAGTTAGGCAGTTTGTGATCAGCTCACTGCAGAAAGACTAGACACGTGTAAGAGGTCACCCCCCTACAGGCCTTACTGAGACAACAGAAGTCCTTCTGGCCCTCGAAGTCTGTCAGACCACATTTGGTCACACTGAATAACACCACCACCAGGGAAAATTGACAATATTATAAATGGCAAAATGTCAGACACCATTTTATCTGCAGCTGCAGGTCTATCATTGTATTGTTCTATGTAGCACATGTCTATAGTACAGTTTATTTGACTGTCAAATTTGCCCCATGGGTCTGGACCCCACCATTACTACTTGTTTCTGTTATTTACTAACCACTGACATGAGTACCTTTGTTTCAATTACATTGCCTGACTTTGCCGCAAAACATACATACATAGTTAAGATGATTACGTGAAAACTGAAAAACAATATAACAAAAAAATGAAAAATCTGTATTTTACTGAAATCATGCATGGCTGTAGACGTATAGTCTTGTTTTTTTAAAGGTAGAATGTTTCACAAGCAGTCATACAAGCACCAATTTTGGTGCACACTGACTTGGTACCTTTCTCTGTTGTTAGCCTCCCATGGAGGTAGTCTAGGACTTGAAAAGTTTCCCTAACATTTGCCTAAGTAAAGTACCAATTAGCGGCTCAGATATTTTGTAGAAGTCACATTCTTTGCATATGGGTTGGATTGTGACACAGGAACATCCTACTCATTCTGCTTATAAAACCTAAGCCTGCGTTAAGACTGCAGGAAAAAGTGACCCAATTCTGATTTTTTTACAGTGTGAACAGCCCAATTTACCTATTCGGATTTGGGCCACTTTCATATGTGGTCCAAATCAGATACAGAGCAGATTTTCTGAATTGCTCAGGAAGTGCAAAAACTGGAGCTAACGGCCGTTTGTGGAGCTAGTTAGCTTGCTTAGCTAGGTGCATCTGTAATTCACGTTAACTGTCATTTTAACAGGGCTGACAACTAGTCAATAAAATATATGCTTTTGTTAAATGTGATTATTCTACTAAACCACGTTTTATGTGTGGTAGTGGAGTCATTTTAAAGTTGACTTTACTGTACTTAACAAGTAACAACTATTTGTGTTGTTGTTTTTTTCTTTTATGGCCTAAAGCACTGAAGACGAGGCAGCATGGTGTGGTCATCACTCACAGGAGGACGAAAAGAAGGAGGAGGAGAGCAACAGAAAAAATAACTTTTAATCCACCACACGTCTTGTTGTTTATGTGTAAATACAGAGGAAGCATGGGAGAACTGCACATAGTTCGTTGTTACTGTGTTATTATCGTGTATTTTAGTCTTTTCAATGTTTTCATGCTTTTATCTTGTATTGTTTTTGTATTATTGTCTTTTGGGTATTATTGTCTTTACACTTGTTAAAGCACTTTGTAACTTGTTTTTGAAAAGTGCTCTACAAATAAAGATTATTATTATTATTATTATTATTAGAGCATGGGAGAACAGTGGATACTTTTAATACAGCCCATAATATTACTGTAGCTACAGAATAACATGTGGAGTACATGCAAGATTTTTTTTTTAAACAGTCTGCATTGCTTCATCTATTGTGTGTTAGGAATGAAAATAAATACTAGACTCCTCTGTACCCCGTTTACATTCAAGGTTAGCTGTGTTTGATCCACCTTCATATACAGTACATTTCACATTATTACATTACTGTATAACTTGAGAAAGGTAAGTTTGTTTTCTACTCCAGCCTGCCTAAAGAGCTGTTGCAGTGCAGGATGATAATAGACTTGTTTCTCAATGTATTATATTAAATCATGCAATAAGAAATGTGTAATACGAACGTGGCTGGCCTTCTGAAGGGGACGACCAAATCATTTGTTTTTTATTGAATTCAGTCCATTAGTATATTATTTTGGTAGCACATCACAACTGAGAAAACACCTTAATGAATTAATAGGTGCTAAAGGAGGTCATTCTTTCTTGTAAACTGTTAAGCTCTATTTACTAGCACTGTAAATAGTAAACAAGGGCATCACTTTGTGTTGTAAAGTGGGGACATAAAGTCTCAGATTAGGGGCGTGATGATACATTATTATACTATTTAGATGAAACTATGATGGTGAAATATATGTGCTGGAGGTCTGGGTACTCCCCCAGAATATTTTAAGCATTAAACACGCAATTTCCTGCAATCTGGATTTTCTGCTCCAATTTACGGTGGAAATGTCTGTTTTTTATGAGGGGAAAACTATATTGCATTGCATGTTTTCTTATTGTGCAAATAAACCTTTCTGAAAGCATTTTCATTTGTTAGTTAACATTTCTTGGTGCTACTTTTCAGAACGTTTTTAACAAATGCTTTCAAAATGATTTCAAAATGTGATGGGGACATGTCCCCAGCATCCCGAGTGTAAATGACACCTAGGCTTGTAGGTACCCAGCCTTTTAAGTTTAATACTTGCATATTGCAAACCAAAAGGCGAGAACAGAATCAAACGGTTGTATTTGTTGAAATGTAAATAGTTTTATTCATTGCACAGTGCCATCGTTCTTTAGTTTGGGTTTGCTGCACCTAAAAACATTTGACAGCTGAATCAGATGATTGTGAGTCAGTTTAGTTTTCAATAAATGCTAAAGTAGTTGCCTTTACATCCAAAGGTGTCTTTGAGGGTGAAATGATGAATGGCAACCCATCTGTTCATGATCATTGTTCATTCATTGTAGACAACAACAATGAACTCCAGGATGAAGCTGTCCACAAATATATATGTGTTCTTCTTTTTGTTCTCCTGTGAGTGATGACCACACCATGCTGCCTCGTCTTCAGTGCTTTAGGCCATAAAAGAAAAAACAACAACACAAATAGTTGTTACTGGTTAAGTACAGTAAAGTCAACTTTAAAATGACTCCACTACCACACATAAAACGTGGTTTAATAGAATAATCACATTTAACAAAAGCATATATTTTGGCTTATTAACTGTCGAGACTTGTCTGGTTGATAGTCTCCATTGATAGTTTACTGTAAATTAAGCCTGCATTTTACACAGCATAAATTAGCCTAAAGCTAGCGGATTTTTCCTCTCCTCATAGCTTAACAAATGACATGTTATTTATACTATTTCTTACTCACCGCTGGTTCAGTTACTGCATCTCCCGACACAACGCCACGGGTGACATCGCGCTGATGAACAAACCGGCCTGAGCTTCTACCCGTTGCAGATTTCTTTTCCACATCCATGCACCGCTTGGACGGAGACAGCCAGCCCGTCCAGGGAGCCGTGCTTCCTGAACACGTATCCTGTCCGCGTCTGTCATTGGCGGAGCAGTCTGTCAATCCATCTATGCAGTAAATATGACTTGTGATTGGACTGTACTTCAGCAGACAGCCAAGCATTGGCCAAGAGCAGAAGGCCCTGCCTCCAGGTCTTTTTTTTTAAGTTGCGAAGTTGCGAAGCTTCATTTTTTCGCTCAGTCTGAGTTTCAGAGCAGAGCTGAATGATGTAGTGAACAACGATGTGGATTTGTGCATTTTATATTGAATGAATGTGGAGCTACCCTAAATTCCTTTCTCCTCCCCAGAGAAGATGGGGAGGGGTCAAAGTTGCTTTCTCTAAGTGCTAGCCCGACCATAAAACTGGCACCATTTTGATTCCGAAGCTGATAACGCGGGGCCTGACTGTTAAACTGACAAAGGAACACGAGCCAGCCATTGGCATCTCCCTGAACAGCCTATCAAAACTTACCCCACCACACACGTTTCCGTGGCAACTGACCTTATTCTTTGTTTTATTACCACATCAAAAGGATACTCCTTGTCTCACCTAAGTGTGACATGTTCCAGACACTGAACTTTGGATGACAAAGGACTGCAGTCTCCAAAAGACTCAAAGCATCTAATTAAATTTAGTTAAATCTTTAGTTGCCTGAATACGTTTGCCTCTATTTGAGCAGTTATGTTAACTGTTGTTGCTATCTGTTGTTGATATTAGTGCTGAAAAGAAGTTACTTGTGCAGTGTTTTTATTTTCAGCACTACACTCCTTCATCTAATGTAATCAATGCTTGTTCATAATACTTTCTTACAAAATCCCTTTAGAAATGATGACAAAGAAATGTTTTACTATACTCTTAATTGCCAGCTTGAATTTAAGGATGAATCAACAATATTCCCCGGTTCCTAAGGAGAGATGATCTTTGATTTAATCCAAGCTTTCCTCATGTAACCTGAGCTCCCCCAAGTGGACGAAATAAGTATTACATGCCCTCATCGGAAATGCGGTTAAATGTATAAAAATCCTGACTAATGTGACAATTGTTTCCAGTTACCAAATGCTTAGAACAGTACAACCGTTCAACCATTGAGGTTCGATTGTGGAAAATATTTGATTATAATACGTGCAAATAGATTTCTTTTCTTTAGACATTAAGTTTAGAAAGGCAGTCCCTGGGGAAACCTGAGACGCCCCCTGGGGAACCACGCCCCAGGCAACAAAAGAGCGACACGCGACCTCTTCTCTCTTGCTCTTCCCCGCTCTCTTCGCTTCGCTGTTGGCTCTTCCACTCTGCCCTCTGGATGCTTCGGCACGCGCGTGGCGTGCCTCGCCAGGCAACACGCCCAGACTCGGCCAGCGAAACAAACAGGCCTTTGTTCGCCTGAAGCTACACACCTGAAGTGCCGCGACATCGATCTGCCTTCAGTTTGTTTTATTTTCTTTATTTCTTTTGTTTGTTAAAGTTATGAGTCCGTTAAGTTACACTGGACTAATTCAGGAACGACCAAGTTCCATTTTAAGCCTTTTTCGTCAAGCCAACTTCACCGAGGTCAGACCAAGCCACGTGGTCTCGCCAACTGCAACAAAGGAAACCTGCAAACCGCCGAATTGCCAGACGGAGGAGGCGTTTTCAATCAGACACGGAGAACCCCGGAGAATCACTAGCAAAAAGCCAGGATCGGCAGCTAGCGTGGGACCCGTGCAACAGGCCAAAAGCAGGCTGTCGACAAGCAGTAAGACTTAACACACGTCCTGTGATCAGATGTCCATTTTAACTCCTAAACTATAGCATTAGTTTACTTTCATTAGCTCTTCTATGCCGTATGAGTCAAATGCTTCCCACAATCGAACCTCCAGGCTCATTGTTCAGCAAATGTTTATGTTCCCTGTATCCAACCATCTTTTTATCACCTTAGTTAGAGAATAAATTCACTGTAATATAATCAAGAGCTGTGTGTGTTGCCTATTTATAGTTCCTGCCAAGAGAATTGACCCTTTAGATATGAGACTGACTGACTGATTTAAGATAATTGAGCGATTATTAACTAACTGATCACTAGTAATAATTGTATAATTATTCAAAACTACCTAGAGGTCCGGAGACTCTAGGATTATAACAACTCCGGTGGTGCCCTTTACGAGGAAAT